>NC_051163.1:24551693-24556693 GCF_013339745.2 Dermacentor silvarum
GCGAAGGGCGGCAACACAGGCAGACCTTATGTAGCAGCGGCCACACAGGTTGATTCCATTCATTAATGTGTGAATCACTATTTTTGCAGCGAAGTACCGCACACGTCTTCCCTTTATCGTTACACATTTTGCGGTATCAATTGGGAACAGTGCATTAGCGCACACCCAGTTGCATTTTCGACAGCTGATCGCACAGTAGCAGAGCAGAAGCAGTAATGATTTCGTATTCGTGCGCATTCGCTTAGGCAACGCATGGCGCGCGGCCGAAAGCGCCATCTCGTTCCTCTAGAGCAAACTGCTCCGCGAAAAGGGTCAATAAATATCCACAAATATATCCGACGAGGAAAGGACGACGATTCCAAACCCCATGGAAGAGGCGAAGAAAGCTTCGCTTTAAAAAAGAAAGGGTCAAGCAAGTGTCGACGCTAAATGTGACAGAATGGATGTAGGTGGTGGTTCAAATGATTCGACGATTAAATGCTGGTTATATATCTACTATTCTATCTTTGTCTGTCTCTTGTTCATGTTCATTGTTCACTCATTCGTTATCTAATTCGTATCGTATTCGATGCGTAATTACGTCGACCTCATCTTCTTTAGGGTTGGCGCTTGGTTGAACCGACAATAATTTTTTTCACAGGACTTCCTTCCTCTCGGAGGTTTCCGCATAACTGACTTCCCATACGCTGGCCCTCCTTTTCGGTTTGTAGATTAATTCAGCCTCACTGTCAGACCTGCTACCCTTATGGTTAGAAATTGTCAGCAGTGTTGATCCTTGAACTCTGCAGTCGCGCATGATCTTTTCTCTCTGATGATCTACCAAAAGCCTTAATTAAACCTGGTCGGTCAAAGATTTACTTGTCCGTGTTCCCAACATGTGCGTTTTACTGGTAGCTAAAGAAAAAAATTTACTGTCCTTTCACTCTGTGAAAAAGGACCGACCAGCGAAACTGTTATGCGTTCTTCTAAAATGATGAAATTATATATACGTATGACTATATATATGCAATGAAAGCATCAAGACAAAGACACCTTCATCCACCTCAATCCTCCTTCATCCACTTTAATCCACCTTAATCAACCTGAATCCTCCTTAATACACTTTAATCTACCTTAATCACCCTAGTCTACCTTAATCCGCCTTCATCCACCTTAATCCGCCTTAGTCAACCTTAATCCACCTTAATCAACCCTAATCGTCCTTCATCCACCTTAATTGGTGGATTGGTAGGCAGACTATGACGCAATGGTCATATATAACTGGTTTTGACACTTATGTTAAGGAATTTACATACATAAGCTGCTACTGTGGATTCAATTTTGTCGACGCGACTTTTTTTTTTACACACCCTGTCAACGGACGCACTTTTGGTCAGAAACTAGCCATATAGAGCTTCGCTGTAAAAGAATTTTTTGTCAGTTTTCACACCTAGTCTGTTAAAGCATGGTTTTATGAAAATGGGGTATTTGTGCCCTCGAATGTGAACTCTAGGCTGTGTAAGCAACCCGAAAATGTAGAACGTAGTTTTTTATTGCGATAGCAATTATACGGACACTCCAAGCGCATTTCTGCCGTCGCCGTGAGGTTCCGTATAATGTCCAAGAGCTATAAAACCGTCGCCGCGCGCCCTATGCTGTATGTGCGAGTGAAAGCGTGCGCGGGTGAGCCAGTGATCGCGGCTCAATCTCGCGCACGTAAGGGAGGAAAGCGGGAAGGACGTGCGCCGTCTTCCGTCGCGCGCAATGCTCCGGAGAGAGGGTAAGGAGCGAAGGGTGGGGAGGGGGCGTTCTTCTCCGTGCCACAAGGCTCCGGGGGAGGGTAAGCAGGGGGTAGGCGCGCATTCTACTCCGCGCGACCTCGGCGGCCGCGTGCGCCTGCCCGGGCCGCTCTATCTTGAAAGCCATCGGCGTAGGGGACGCAGTCCCAGGTGCGCTGTGTTTTCGCAGGCTTGGTTCGCGTTTATGTGAGACGCAGCACGAAGGTCAATTCGCTCGCTGCTGCTGCCAGCGTTTCCTCAGTCCCGCGTTTTGACAGCGAGTTTCCGCCTTGATCGAGTGAGAAGTGTTCATGTTTGCCTGTGCGCGCGTGGCACTATGCTTGTTCATTTAGTTAGTATGCCCATGTTTACACGTTGATACGGCTGATAAAACTGCTATCCTTACTTCGCTTAGCAGTCCACTAATTTTGCTATCGCAATCGATGCTTCACCTTTCAGGTGAAACTGCGACTTGTTTGATTGTGCTTTGTCAAATGTCGCCAAGCTAAAATTGCCTTGTGACAAAAAAGCCGCAGTTTTTCTGTATATATATACAGTTAAGTTCCAGTTCCAGTTAAAGTCCCAGTTAAACAATAACCACAATTACTAATAGTGACAATTCGCACTTTCAGTAAGCATCATTGACACACAACGTTCGGCAAACAGGGAAGGAGGAAAGGAGGCAAAGGGCAGACGGTCCAACGCTTGACAGACCGCATTGCACCTAGTTAAACATAGCGGAGGAATAGCTAGACATATGGTTACCGCCGCTAGCGAAAACCGTACGGATTTTTTTTTTCTGGGGGGGGCTTCGAGCTACTCTTTGGTACATGACAGCGACATCATCATCATCATCAGCCTATTTCATCACAGCACCTAGTTCGCTGGCGTCCTCGACAGTGTGTCCCTTGTCTGGGCACCCATTCCGTAATTATGATAGACCACCGGTTATCTGCCCTACGCATTACATTTCCTACCCAACTCTATTATTGCGATAGCAATTATATAATCGGCGTGTGAATGACGTCATTTAGAAATCGTCGCCGGTGGTAAGTGGTTCTTAATGGCGTCTGCAGCCCTTGAGGGAGCACGGCTCAGCGCCAATCGCCGCGCGCCGCCGAAATGAAAGGGCGCGAGGGACGCGCGCTTTCACAGGGAGTGAACGCACGGCGGAGAACAAACGCGCGTTCTGCGCCGTGCTCGCTTAAAAAGAGGCGTCTCTTTTCTCCTTTAACCTGTGCCTTCTTCAGACGCGCAGAGTCCGTGGGGGAGGGGAGGGAAGGGAGCCGACGTTTAGCCAAGTGGCTATTTATATCAGACCCAGCAACCTCACAAACGCCGGCATTAACGCGGGCAAAACGCCGATGGCGTCGACAACAGTGCGTGTTGTTACCAAAGCCGCACCTTACCAATTGCTCTGTTGTCGCTCATTGGGACGGCCATTAATTCGTCCACTAACTTGGGTATTTATGTTTTTACTAGATCTAGCCCTAGGAGTGTTAGCCAGTGCCACTCAGAACCACGGTGGGTGGATGTGGAACATCGTTTTTAGCCCGATGGTGTCACGATACACGTGATCTTGGGAGAGCAGGCACGTGGCTAATAAACCCTCGCATGCTACCTAATGACATCAAGGCTGCCAGATTCGAGACCCTCGTAATGAAATACGAAAGAAGAATGGAAACCGAGGGGCTCAATTTCTATTAGTTCCAACGCAGATTGCGTGATCCTGAGCTTGTTCTCAGGCTTCTTTGTCACCCTGCAAGTTTCTGCCCCATATATCTTGATACCGGTAGAATGAACTTTTCTTTTCGAGGATAAGCGGTAATCTGCACAGTCCTTACTTGGTTCGTTAGTTCTTTAGTGCATCCCTTTATAGGGATGTCGTTTTTTCAAAGACGCGATCACAACTGCAGAATGAACTGGCTGACCGAAGCGGGCGTGGTTGGCAAGTGGCACGATGACACCGAGTCCCTGGCCGGAGAGTTCTCGCGTTGCCCCAAGATCCGGATGGGCGAGGCGGAGCAACTCGACTTCGAGCACCACCAGCCCATCTTCGTCCTCGTCCTGGCCGGACACGCGCTGGCATTGGTCGCTCTCCTGGCTGAGATGTTGCTGGCCGGGCGCGTCGCAGCGCCCCCTGGAACCCGCCACATAGGCGCGAAGGATTAACGTTAGGGAGAGCGCCTCAATCTACAGGGGTGTAGTGTTAAATTAACCCTTTAAAGCACATATTAAATGGACAGTAAAGAAAAGTATTAGGTCGAGCTAGATTGAAAGAATAGACTTCTGCAATAACGCGAGGCTTGCGAGGCTCTAGAGGGCGCTGCGTGGCGGCCTCTATTAAAGCCCCTGCAGAAAACGTTAGCCTCTATCAGAGCTTCACGTGGTCTCGCACACTTATCTCGCACCCACGCGCGAAGGATTCAACATTAGGGAGAGCGCCTTAAAAGGTGCGTTAAAGAGGAGGACATAGGACAGTTGATGCCAGACTTGTACGTAACGAATTACATGTAAATAATTAATCTTGATAAATTCATTTTGTGGTAATTTTTCTGTAGTTTAACGACTACATTTCACACTCGGTAACCGCTCACTGTACTTCAGTTACTTTCCTCAGCAACGAATTACATGTATTTAGTTACATTATTGACGCGAGACGAGCTGAAACAGGGGACGCCGTTTTCGGGAACCTTAATTTGGCCGGAACTACCGTAAATCACCCGCGATCGTGCGATCTTGCACAATCTCGGGTGATCTCACAATCTTTCGCACGATCACAGTCTTGCAGACACGCGTGTTCATACAAGCAAGTCCCAAAGCTAAATATTTGTTTCCTCATGTTAACGCTGCACAAGATGTTGCCCGACGAATGCAACCAGTGCTGGTATGTCTCGATAATGACGGGGCCACTTAGGGCGTTAATGCCATGAAATCACCTGTGCGAACAATTTTTACAGCTTTTCATTGGCCCAACCGGGAGCGTCTTCTTCCGAGTCCCAGCAACAATGAAGCGCTGCGATTCACAGAAGACCCAGAATCCTGTGCGCAGGATATCAGGACCCCCAGTTTTTAGTGAGTTTTCAGCGAGTTTTCAGTGTCGCTGCAGATGTCTTCACAGCAAAAACGTGGGAAGAGGACCAATGAAATTCTCGAAAAGCAGATGTTAGCAAAACATAAACAATGCACGCGATAGGAAGTGCCGTACAGGACGCACTAAATGTGCCAGGACAGCTCGTCTTG
>NC_051163.1:24559193-24728131 GCF_013339745.2 Dermacentor silvarum
AGAGACTTGGGGTGGGAATAGGTGTTAAGGGTATAGTGCCGCGCAAACGACAAAGTCTCTGTCGAGAAAAAAACGCAACAACAACGTAATTTGGCTAGCTGGTTCTCCCAAGCCCCGCCAGCGACACACAGGCGACGTTTGTATCCAAACGGATCAAACACAATCTGTTGTGGTGCTTCACCAAATGAAGGACTACACCCTGTTCTTTCAATGCGTGATAATTCTTCGGATCCTACGCGGATTTTGCAGGTCTTATGTGTGTATGCTTGTTATTTAGTTTATTTCATGCATTTCGGAGGCCACCCGCTAGAAGAAGTGCTAGATGGCACCAAGTGTCTTTCTTTTTTTTTTTTCGTTCTTTCTTTCGGGTATTTATTTCAGGCACACATGACTCCTCCGCATGACTTTGCGGCGTCGGCCATTTTACGTAATGGCGCACTTTCGCAGTCCCGTCAACATAGACAACAAAGATTTCACCTTCGAAGTAAAATAAACGTAGGCTTGAAATCTTACGCATAGAAATACGTAAGAAACAGGAAAACTGCCCGTCCATCACTCCGTCTGTCCGCGCGGTCGTGCCAGAGTAAGTACGTTTGATCGGTCCGTGCCGCCACCGGGGTCCTTTGATCACAGTTCATAAAGGTGCATTCACACGACCGGGTGGAGGAGGAATTTTCGCAGCGGATGGCCTATCACGTGACGCGTGCGTCATCAAAATGTGCCGCCCTCGCCTAGTACGGCCTCCCCCGCTCGAGGTCCGGATTGAAAATGCTCGCCTGTATTTCCGTCCGTTCGTTTGGCGGTCGTCTGACCTCAATTCAGCGTAGTGAGCGTCAAATCTGTCAACATTGGACGGATTGGCGTGGCTACGATAGCGTCTTGTCGGCTTGAAGCCACGTGTTATTTTTTTTTTTTTCTTTCGGCAGTGACCGCATGTGCTTTTGTTGTAGTGCAGCGGGAAAGGCGAGTCGTGGTTGCGCGCGCATTTCTATTTACTCAGACCGCGCAGCCTGCGTGACCTCAACATGAGTGAGGTGCACAAGAAAACGCCAAGTGACGAGGCAACCGTCACTTTTTTGGCTTTTGTTGCGGGATTCACGGCGCTATGGAATATAGAGCACGCCGAGTATGCAAACGCGCAGCTGCTAATAAGCGTTGGAGTCGAGAGCAAGCACACGGATTCCGCAAACGGGGCTCCGGCTGTGGGAATGCGACCTAACTCGGCTGCTCCGGATTCAAGTTATCACGTGACTGTTTGGCCCGCGGAGCAGGCGGGATTTTGCCCTCGCGTGTGTTCCTCGGGATCGAACCCTCGACCTCGAGGCTGACCCGCTGGGGTTCTTTAACGTGCACCTAAATCTAATTACAGGAGCGGTTCTGCAGATTGCCGCCATTGAAATGCGGCCGCTGCAGCCCGGATCGAACCTTCGACCTCGAGGTCATGATCACATCACCATAGGCAGTGGGCTACCGGGGCGGGTAAAAAAAGAAAGGAAAAAAGAAAATTGCGCAGGTCTTTGAAGCCTCAAAGAAAATTTCTGATAGCGTACAATATGTCTTCGTTTCATGCCTTTAGACAAGGGCTTTTCAATCAGTAGAAGCTTGGTTAAAGCTAAGTCCGACTCCAAGGTAGTCCAGTAGCAGTGCAGTTAATCTCGGACTTCGCAAGCCTTCTTTTGCGTACTACGACTGTCTCCTGAACTCTTTAGCTACCAAGTCCGAGATGTATTTATTACCCCTGTTTGCACCTATATCGCCAACGATGAGCCGAGGTCGTCAATTCGGCTCACGACGCGCATTTGAGTGTGGACATGCTAAGGCCGCAACGCAGGAAGGACACAAGAACATAAAACTGGAGCGACGCGCAACACTATAACAACTGCGTCTTTATTTGCTCAAGGACCGGCAGTATATCAATGCTGTCTTAGCATGCTCAACCGACAGCAGACCACCGACTCGTGCTGTGTTTCGGCAATTGAGCGTATTCTTCGACACTTTCGATTTCTTTTGTTGCCGTCTGATCGCGCTTGTACGTTTAATACGTGGGCTGAGGGAAAGTGTTCTTTTCAGAGCAGACACCTTTCTTCCAAAAATTAGGACGGACAAAAGAGATAAACCACCGATGTGACACACCCTTTTTTTTTTTAATCCGAATAAAATGTGCGCTAGTTCGTGGAATAAAAAATAACTGTAAGCTTTGTGTACTTTTTACAAAAGAACTTGCGAGTTAAAATGAGTTCACGATATTTACCAACTTGCTCCGCAGCGTAGGGTACTTGTGACGGACGCCATATTCAGTCGAGCTCAGTCTCAACGAACCTGAATGGGTTTAACGGCATACAGTGACGTGGTCGCAGTCACTACGGGCGGGCCGAACAAAGAGGTTTAAAACATTTTTGAAATTCTTTTTATAACATCCTTGGGGCCGAAGTGCGCCTCTTTTTTCCTGATCAGTTTATCTACGCAAACGATCGACTGCGAGAAAGTGGTACATCTGCAGACCTCCGGAAAAAAAAAAGCTAGTACATCTCTGGCTTTCAACATGTCTATTACAAATCCTGTACAGCCAGACTCTATACAAGCGACGTAGTTGAATCATATCGTAAGATATATCCCCAATATTTCTAAATGGAAGTAAGCAAATTTTATATTGGGCGATGTCTATGCCTTTCTTTAGTGTTCTCTGTATAAGGTGTCCCAAAAGAACACAGCGTTCCGCCAAACTACGACGAAGTGATAAATTGTTTGAGGCCGAGAACAGAGGCGGCAATTAGTCGCGACCACGGAACAAAACAATTCCTTGCTTGTAACTTCATCTTAGCTGAAAGTGTTGCAGACTGTGGTGTATAAGGAAAAACTCCTTTTTCTTTATGCCAGGAAAAATGCCCGTCTGTCGGAATCACTGAAGCACATCCTGATAGCGATACCCACCCGCGGACGATTGTCCAAAGGATTGCAACATTAGTTGTTACTTGTTTTGAGCAGTTTCGTGTGAATTAAATAAGAAAAATTCACAGCCCTTCCGCTACTGTGAAGATCGAAGCCAGCGAAGCTGTGATTATGGCGAGTCTGCCATAGTGAATATTGCCCCACGATGAGAATGGGCGTATCGTCGTTGGGCATCACCCAACCGAACATGTCTATCATTAACGTTCAGGTTGAGAAACTCGCGTTGAAACCTGGTCGTCTCACCGGGGAAGTTAGCGCTAGCGTCCGAGGCGTGCACCGCCGTTGTCGGGTTTCTGGAGGGCAAGACGGCGCTGACGTTTGGCCTCAACATCTCCCTAGCAAGCACTTTGCATAGTATGCAATTTCCTTGCTTTAGCCAGAGGAATCCAACAGCAAATAAAATGCGTAATAATTATAATAATGACCCCAATGATGATGGCGATGTTTATTTCTTCAGTGTTTTACAGTGATAGACAGTGATAGAGTGTTTTTGTTAATCAGGAAAATTCGACCTCAAGCCACCTCCTGAATTTTAATGACAATGTGAACAGAGCGCTGAAGGTACATGTTGGACTGGTGGGGCTGGACGCGTGAGGGGGGGGGGGGGGGGGGGGGGGGGGGTGTTACAACATCCGACCCCCCCCCCCCCCCTCCCCGTCGGTGCGCCACTGCCTGCGGTGGCCGCATCCCGGAACCTAAGGCGTCCCTCAGAACTCGGTCACTATCCGGTGTATGGGCATTAAACTCGAGAACTTATTTATTTATTCGTTGTTTTTTATATACTGCAAAAAAAAGAAAAAAGAGTGCTCCAGTGGAGGTTCTACCGTATCGATCCCAGTACCTCTCGCATGCTAAGCAAGCGCTGTACCATCTGTATCTCTAACAGACATCCGGTTATCTGGCCTACGCAATATGTGGCCCGCCCAACTCCATTTTGCCCCTCTTCATCTCAACAAAAATATCGGCTACTCCGGTTTGCTCTCTAATCCGCACCACTGCCCTCCGGTCTCTTAACGTTTCGCGCCTATCAGTTTGTGTTTTGTTTTGTCGTTTCCATGTTTGTGATCTTATTTTTTCGTTCCTCGAGTGATTTACGCTTATCTTGTGTCGTGCCTTGCACGCTATGTTGTGGCACTTCTTCACGCCTTCGGTGCGGTTTGACCTGCTCACGCTGACAGCATGTAACTAATTCTGTGCTGTCTCAACAACTTGGTTAAATTTGCACTCGAAAGTAAGTAAGCTTCTATGAGAGCCACTCCTCCAAAGTGGCCCTTCTGCCACAGAGGCCGGATTTCCCCGAGGTTGTGCAACGGCACGCCGATCACGTTGCATCGTTTCCACGTCGTTCTGTAACGAGGTCAGGAGAGCGCGTCGCTTTCTCTCTCCCATTTCGATCTCATTTAACGCTTAAAACGATATCCGAGTGTTCATTCCTCGTCTGGGGGTGTAGCTCAGATGGTAGAGCGCTCGCTTAGCATGCGAGAGGTACTGGGATCGATACCCAGCACCTCCACTTTTTTCAATGTATTGTCACTTTTTTTTCTTTATACGACCATTTCAGTAAGCAATAAATGATTGTAAATTACACATAATATCGAATAGGTTTAGCGCTTTCGGATGGAAAGTAGGCGTAGTTTTATTAACGCGAGATTGTCTATAGTGGCATGACCAAAGTGATGCTTAATGCCTTCAAACTACATTTTACGTTTAAATTACTTTGCGTCGAGCCATCAGGAAGGACTTGGCAGCTGAAACACGAGTAATCCGTAACCTCGTTTAAGTATACCTCGAACATCACGCATGTGTCGTTTTGTATCGTTGGGTTTTCGTTGCGAGCACGTATCAGGTGCTGGGGGGTGCTAGTCGAAACGGTATACTGCCCAGCCAGAAAATATTGATACCTCTAATTTTTGTATCAGCTAATGCTAAGGTAAGAATAGTTTTTCTTTTTTGAAACATATAGGTAAGCACGAAATTATCACAGACTATGAAGGACATGGGAGGGTCTTAATTGCGTGCTTGTTTTCTATATTTCAAACATGTGTAATGAAGAAGAACAGGGAGCAAGCAGTAGTACCAACTCGCCCAACAAAGCTAATTGGTAATACTAATTCTTTCGCATAAATTCAGCAGCGAAACATATTAGATTCCCACAATTCAGCTAGTGAGGGATTCCCTGTTTGTCTCGTAATGACTGACAGTTGAATTCAAGCTGCGTTGATGGCATAACGAGGGTACGAGTCGTTGAGGCGACTAGACTAGTCAACGTTACTACATAGTATTTTTCAGCGTTAGGCGTAATGTCACCTTGCCACAGTAATAACATTGTTTTAGAAGCTTTCTTAACGTCATATTGGTTTTGTGACATTAATCAGTGGACTCTTTCCTCGCTGACATGTCAAAACATGCATGTAGTAGCGCGGGCAGGCTTGTGACAAATTATAGCCGCAACTCTTTGTAAACAACATTGTCGCATACTCCATTACGCTCATCGATAAACAATGCTACGGAAGGTCGGAGGTCTGTTTGCACACGTGAAGAACAGATGAACGTCAGACTCCGTGCTACTTCCGCGGCCGCTCGATGACCAACGCGCTACGCACTGTACTAACGGATGCTATTTTAACTCTATACTGACATGTTGACGTATATGTTTTCAAAAGTACACAGTGACACGCGGTTCTATATATGTACAGAGCTTGGCACAGTTTCCTGCATCTTCCTGAGAAACCCAAAATTTAGCAGAGTATTCGTACTTTTGTCCTTGGTGAAAAGATATTTGTATTCTTGTAGGGCATTTCCCAAACCAACATAAAAGCACTCACTGGTATACAAGCAGAAGCCCTGAGGCTGTGCCTCGACCTACCAAAAAAGACATCAAGTGTAGGAACCCTTGCAGAAAGTAGACGCCTACCGGTTCCAGTGCTTCTGCAGCAGGAGTTTCTTTAGTTCATATGCGCTTTGCTGCCAGAGTGCCGGGTCATCCGCTTCAGGCAGCGGTCCTGTGGTGCGAAGCTTGCTCTCGCTGCATTATCCAAGCCCTTCTATGCCAACGGAGCCGCCGTGGAAAGTTCCTTCGTGATCAATTGTCACTTTCGTGCCTGCAGGTTCAAGAACAAGAGAGATACTCCCGGTCCAGCGTGGACATATTTTGCTTTAGAGCATAAAAACACCAGCTACAGAGCTCACCGTCATATTTACACTGATGGCTCCATTACGTATGCATCATCTGTAATTGGTGTGTGGATTCCATCTGCGAATGTTACCATCTCTGCCTCTCTCAGTCATCGCACTTCAGCTACAGCCACCGACCTAGCTGCACTGCGGGCAGCTTTTATTTACATCATAGACTAGACAGTCGAGTCTTGGGTCATCTTCACCGACTCGAGAGCGGCGCTGCTGTTCCTAAAGTCGCCACGCACGCAGGAACAACTCGTCATGGACATCAGGCGCCTATATATGCAATAAAGCCTGCGAACTGCATGACGGCATTGTGTTGCAGTGGTTATCAGCCCACTGCAGAACACAAGGCAACGTCCAGGCTGACCATGCTGCCAAAGCTGGACGCGACACGTCGAGAGAAATGGTCCGGATACCTTTCTCGAGAAAAGACGCGGCGACACTGGTATCTGTTCACGCTTGGCGTTTCCAGCGATCCCTCTCGCTTGGCGTTTCCAGCGAGTTTTATTGTCGCTGCAGATGTCATCACAGCAAAAGCGTGGGAAGATCACCAATGAAATTCTTGAAAAGCAATTGCTAGCAAAAATAAACAATGTATGCCATAGGAAGTGCCGTACAGGACGCACTATATGTGCCAGGACAGCTCGTCTTGTTCACGGTACCTGTTCAATGCTATAAATAATCGGTGGAATGTAACGTAGAAGTAATTGATTACTTTTGAGTAATTCCTCAATTACTTTCGTGGGCCGCAGTAATTGGTAACCACAATCAATAACATTTTAGAATGAAGTAACTGTAGTTGTAATCGGTTACTTTGTTCTGTAATGTGTACTAGTCTGGTTGATACGAGTGTAGTGTCAAAGTCAATTGATTCATTCCCTTAATAAGAATGATAACAATGTGACCCTAATTTCACGGAGGGAGAAGGGAAACATACACATACACACACGTACGCTCACTCGCTCACTCACTCACTCACTCACTCACTCACTCACTCACTCACTCACTCACTCACTCACTCACTCACTCACTCAATTCCGGAACTATAAAGTTTCTCTCTTTTCACAATCCCCCTTTTACCCTTGCCACCACAAGCTTTGTTTCCTTCTTGCGTAACATTTTTTTTTTCTAATACACGAAGACTACACGAGTCATTCCCTCGTGGAACTTTCACTGCGACGTTCGGGACACCTGCATTCCATGGATCATGGTGAGTTTTATTTTATTTCACTTATTACTGCGAAAGGCCGAAGGGCATTATTGCTGGAGGTGGTGGCACTCTCTGCTGCAGCACTTCATGCTCCAATGCAGCTGCTTGTGACCAGAATAGAGATAAGTTCTGTGATGGCACAGCTTATGCCACCATAGGGTTCAGCAAGCAATATCGAAACTCCTAGGCATCTTGCGTATTCTAGGTGCCATAGAAGAAAAAAGAAAAATGAAAGAAAAGGAAAGTACGAATGTTATTGCTTAATGCAAAGAAAATAATATATAAAGTAAACGCACGGTCTGTGGAAGGTTAATGTGCGATAGCACTCAATACCCAAAGTGACCGATCAGGTTTCACTGGGTGCTGCTTAGCGTGTGGTTGTGTCAGACGTGGGCCCCCATCGAGCCCCACTATCTACACGTTTCCGCAATTGATGGTCCCAAAAAAACATTCGGAGTCAATGGAGCCAGTGACTTCATTGGAGCAAATGTACATACATACATACATACATACATACATACATACACACATACATACATACATACATACATACATACATACATACATACATACATACATACATACATACATACATACATACATACATACATACATACATACATACATACATACATACATACATACATACATACATACCAGTGGCGTAGCCAGAAATTTTGTTCGGGGGGGGGGGGGGGGGGGGGGGGGGGCTGAGGTTTCAGCGCGGCCTCCTCCTTATAGAATTTGTCGTGGGATCAAATGCATGAATAATAACTGCATTGCCAATTTCATTGTATATTAGATGCTGCAAACGAATTATTGAACGCTATGCACTGTCCATTAAAATATGTATGTTTTCATAAAAGAATATATCCGTATGCCCCAAAAATTGTGACATAAATAACTGCTATCAGTGCTTCCGCGTTTTTTTGCCTAATTAATCAGTAAAGAAAACAACACATGCACTTTAAAACTATTGACCCTTTTCGCGGAGCAGTTTGTTTTAGAGAAACGAGATGGCGCTCACGGCGGCGCGCCATACCTCTCCTCAGCGACCGCGCACGAATACGAAACCATTACCGCTTCTACCTTGCTTCTGTGCGATCAGCTGTCGGAAATGCAACTGAGTTCTCGCTAACACACTGTGCTCCAATTATGCTAGATTGAATAATGTGGATTGAAGACGCGTGCAGTAGTTGGCTGCAAAAATAGTGACTGGCATGTTAAGGAATAGAATGAATCTGGGTGGCGAAGTTCGCGGACCGCTGCTGCAATTGTCCGAACGTGTTACCGGCACTTCGTGATGTACGGCTTTCCTCGAGAATACAAAAATTTACTCATCCGCCAGCCTTCTATCGCTAACCTTCAAAGACAGGGCTTCATCCCCATAACGTCGGCAAGAGTGAGTACCACTCGTTAAACAATGACAAAGGGAGTAGCGCCGCTTCCTGTCATAGTAAGTTTCGCGCACGTTATCTATACACATCTGTCCAAAAGGCAGGAAAACTTACGCCCTCTCTATCGCCGACGTATCAAGAATAAGTGAATGGACGCACACTTGAATATATGCGCACTGTATACACACAATAAATGACGGACTACACCTATGGCGCAGCAATGGTCGAAGCTGAATGTTTCGTGACGGTCCACAAGAGTAAGCAAGTTACTAGCTGTAATATATATTTGCTACAAGGTATTACAATGTACAAAACAGCTACGTTGCAAGCCTTGTGCGCAGCAAGAACAAATCTATCGGATTCAGAACTGAGCACACCCGCGAGCGATTAGGCAGAAAATAATCAGATAGTGGCCGCACCGAGGAACTTCACTGAGTCAGAAACTGACAAGCCACTGCTTCAAAATATTTGCCGAATAAAGAACAAAGAGCAAAACACACTAATCCTGACTGAATTCATAATCGCAAAGCTTGAAATGCATATTTAGCCCCGCTTTTAGAAGCACCATATACACTGCTTGCGCCGTTTGGACATAGCTTAATCAGCTCCGAAAGCGCTTTTGCATGTTCTTTGAAGCTGCAGGTGATCAAAGCTTCGTGTCGTCCACCTAGTCACCGTCTACGATTTCTCCGAAAAAAGAAGTTTTCTAAGCCGCGCCGGCGTCATACACTTCCATTGTAAACAAGGAGGCAATGGAGGCAGTTGAGGCATGCAATGGACGCGTCATCACGTGATCAAATATGGCAGCGCCCACGGGATCGCCGCGAAAAGGGCCAATATCAGTTCGAAACCAGCAAATCACTGCATGCAGCTTATATGAAAAACGTAAAGGCCATAAAATGAATAAGTTGAGGACAAATATTTTGATGAATCTTTGTCATTCAAGAACCTTGTTTACATTTTTCTACATATGCAACGGCCAGGAAGAAACCTCAATGATGCTATCCCTCGTTGCAGTCGATTGCGCAGGAGCAGCTGTAATTCGTCGTGTATTGTAATTACACCGAGATAATACTCGCAGCAGTGAGTACAAATAAAAAGTGGGAGTTCTGCAAAATATATATTAGAAATGCGAAGATAGAATAGAATATACAAATGCGAAGATAAAACTCGCTAAAGGGCAAAAAAAAAAAGAGTCGCTGGAAACAAAGTTCACTGCTTGTATACACAAAACCTCGCAATAAGATATTTAAGAATACGTATGAGTCTCCAATAAAGCTACGTATTTAAGCGAAAGTCAGTGTATATAATGCGTCAAATAAGGCAAATAAACATGTTACTCAGTCACAGATAGTAAACTTTGCGCACAGAAAGACAGATGATCTATGCAAGAACACAACTATGATCGCAGAAATCGTGATATTTACTTGGGCCATGCAGCGGTCGCGACAGTGCCATGTGGGTAGAATAATAAAGGAATAATGCATAAATCATTTCGAAAATGTTTAATTTAACTGCCTGCACAACGCCAACAATTATTCTGCACCCAAAATAAAGGTGGGTATTCCTTCGTTTCAAAAAAGAAATAAAAGCAGGTAGCTCAAAAGGAAAGAAAAGGCCAAACGAAGGCCACAGATGATGCGGTAAGTTGAACTACCCAATATCCGAGTGTGTTTTTGGCGAACGGCGCGTGGGCCGGGCTTTCAATGAGCAAGGTCGGTCAAAATTGGTTATTGGTATCCTCGTAATTTTTCTATTCGCGTGATAATTGTGATCATCATGTTAACTGCTAGAATAAATGGCGAAAATTTCTGCGGTTTTAAAACTAATGAACGGTCATACGTTTTCATAATTAAGAAGTTATGGACCTGAAGGAACAGTGCTTTTTACTTGCATTGATTTTTGCTGTTTCGCTATCTAAAGGACAAACTTCTCACGGCGGGAAAGTTGAGCGAAGCGGTCCATGACTTTGGACACGCTGATGCCGACGTCTCTGTCGGTGTATAGAAGCGCCAGCCTAACCATGCGTTCCACAGACATTGTAGAGCGCAAGTAGTTTTTTAGTAAACTATTGTTAACAAAATATTCTCTCTTTGCTGGCAGTGGTCACTGGAAGGGTGACTAGAAGCTGCAGCAGTATTTACACATTTACATAGAACCTGCTGTCGCAGTGAGAGATGGGCATCTATTCCGGTGCTAAAACCTGAAACACTCCCTTGATGTCGTTGGCATACTTGTTTAGGTACCTTGCAAAAACAGCAGGCTGTTCGATTCCAGCGATGTCCGTCGTTTAGTCAGGAAGTATGGAGAAGCAGCCTGCTTTTGAATCTAAGCTTTCTTTGATAATGTCACCACAAATTTCTATAATTCGGTTTTGTGCGTCTAGGCTTAAATACGAGGCAATACTGGTGCAACTTTACAAATGGTTCTACAGATATGCATCTCCACAATCAGCTCGCATGCGAAGAAGCACTCTGAAAATGCCTGTATTTTCAGCAGGGGCATTGCTTAAATCTATAGGGCCCCTGTCCCTGCATGTGGCCACGGCGCGTCAGACCTTGTCGCCCGCAAAAAAAAAAAAAAAATCTCAATAATAGGCCGTTCACTTTCTTCTGTTTTCTCACATCTTACTTTGCCAGCCCTGGTCCAGCTGATCAATCACATTGGGCACGCTTCCTGAAAATGTTTGGAGAAAATTATCAGCTGCTAGCTGACAGTCACGGTGATATTTAGTATTTTCGTGTGTGTGGGAGATTGCGAGCGTGCGCTTCCATTTATGGAACGGCTTGGACACGAGCGTTCCAGTGCGCGCATGTTGGCCCAAGTTTATAAGAACATTAACCCCATAAAGTTCTAGAATTGAAAATATTTTAAAGCATGCCTTTGGAAATGTCAGCGCACCTTTCGCGTCAACCGTTTATGAGAACTTTATACCCATAAACTTTCGTAATTGAAATCCATGCGCTCCGTTTATTCCGCGGCCGCTGCGAGATGCCGCAACGCGCCCGCTTGCTATCGAAAAGCCGTTGAAAGGTTGTGCTCGGATGGGGCTCCTTGCGTTACGTGACTCCAGGTGCAAGGGCGTTGTCATGAAATCCAGCCCGAGTTCGAAATGTTCGTGCCGAAATGTCTTTTCGAGCGTGAAAAGGACATTGTAGACAAAATCCAGCATGATTGCTGTCGGCGGTGGTAGTTTTGGTCGGCGGTGCATGCCAGCACGAAAAAATTTCGGGCGGGGCTGAAGCCCCATAAGCCCCCCCCCCCCCTGGCTACGCGCCTGATACATACATACATACATACATACATACATACATACATACATACATACATACATACATACATACATACATACATACATGCATGCATGCATGCATGCATGCATGCATGCATGCATGCATGCATGCATGCATGCATACATGCATGCATACATACATACATACATACATACATACATACATACATACATACATACATACATACATACATACATACATACATACATACATACATACATACATACATACATACATACATACATACATACATACATACATACATACATACATACATACATACATACATACATACATACATACATACATACATACATACATACATACATACATACATACATACATACATACATACATACATACATACATACATACATACATACATACATACATACATACATACATACATACATACATACATACATACATACATACATACATACATACATACATACATACATGCCAGCTAGGGTCACTGGTTATGTCCCAGTAGGTGTGTGCCGCCATTCAATGAACGTCTTTGACACCAACTGGGGTAAACAGGCATGTGCCGGTGGGAATGTGCAACACTACAAGGACGCACTGAGAGACACATATATATCCGCAAACTGAAAAGTGATCACCAGCTTCGTGACAACATGCGATGAACGCTTGTTCCTTCGAAGCTGGGAGGTGGCGGGTTCGAACACGTTGTGGTGTATATGGTGAACCCACCACCGGTGAAACCGTGATTACGTGCAGCTGTACTTCGCGTCTCTATGTGGAGAGCGTAATTAGCCGCACGGCGAACTAGGCCTGGACCTCATCGGTACAGTGGAGCCTGTTCGACACGGCGTCACTTTGACTACGGCTGCAGAGTCGAATCTCGGCAGAACAACGTGCGTGGCATTTGGGTAGGAGAGACTTGGGGTGGGAATAGGTGTTAAGGGTATAGTGCCGCGCAAACGACAAAGTCTCTGTTGAGAAAAAAACGCGTTCAAATTCACGGCTTGCTGCTCGAGCTGCAATGTCGAACGCAACAACAACGTAATTTGGCTAGCTGGTTCTCCCAAGCCCCGCCAGCGACACAAAGGTGATGTTTGTATCCAAACGGATCAAACACAATCTGTTGTGGTGCTTCAGCAAATGAAGAACTGCACCCCTTTTCTTTTAATGCGTGAGCATTCTTCGGATACGTCGCGGATTTTGCAGGTCTTATGTGTGTATGCTTGTTATTTAGCTTGTTTTATGCATTTCGGAGGCCACGCGCTAGATGAAGTGATAGATGGCACCCAGTGTTTTTCTTTTAGGGTTTCTTTATTCACAAATAAAGTTTTCTTTGAACAGCAAGCTTGGTGGCATATTCAAACACCCCTTATCATAAGAGATGCCCAGATTACCATCATCATCATGAACAACAACAACGTCATCAAATTGTATAAGACAATGTTGGCCCCACTGACCACACGTTAACTTCCTGCATGGAAGAAGCTGTGGAACTCATGCATCTTACAGACGTTTTCCTGGCTACGCTCCAGAAGCCTCACCGCCTCTACGCCAAGGTAGATATGCCGTCAAGCACGCACGTGCGAGTTGCACAAGAACAGTAGAACGTGCAGCTGTCATCATCGTCTTCGCCATGCGGCCCTTCTTAGATTATGTCACCCTGCCTTTGTCCTTCCCATAAACCGCACAGCGTGGAGCAGCAGGCCAGAGACTCGTCACTCATGGCGGACCTTTCCTTTTTTTTTTTTTTCGCGCATTAAAGTTCATCTCTTTCTCTTGACGGAAGAGATATTTACGGTGGTTGCGAGATTTGAACCTGCGCCTTCACTCCCAGCAGCGCTGCTGCGCGATGGTTATGTCCGCCATCATGTATCCACGAAGACAACGAATCATGCGCCGAACACTCAAAACGTAAAAAAAAAAAATCGAAAATGCTCATGCTTTGATTATGGCAACGACGCGGCATAGTTCGCTTGCGCGGCCTGCAGAAAGAAGCGTTTTGTCAACATCGACTGACGGGAGCAAACAAGCAAACTCCACTCGCGCTCTTCGCCTGTCCGTTTCGTATACGCAAACTTTGTCGAAGCCAGTGTTGTTCCATCCAACTGAATGCCGGCCGTTGCACCAGGTTTCTCATTGGCCACTTTGCGGTGACGTCGCTCAGCCAGGCCCAAATGAGGACTCGAATTGAACCTCCAATCGGAGGAAAACTTGACGTTAGAACAGATGCTTTCGTAAAAGTAGCGGCGGTGTTGATGCAGCCGCTTCACTCGTAAAAGTAAGACAGGAGGCGCTGAATGACGCAACATTTTTTTTTTTTTTTTGCTCTCGACGTAATGGTAGTACTCGCCTCGGTTGCACCGAAACCTAACCAACAATGACGAACAATAATGGTCCAGTTCTGCGCATCACGGGAATGCACGTGAGTCATTGTCATTATGCTGTGTTTTATACTTAGTACAGGCACGCTGCGAAAGCTATGCGCAAGTAGTGCGGTCATATCAAAGCCCCACTCCGCGCGTTTCGCGGTGTAGTTCTTTTTGATTTGCGATACCTTAACACGGAATAACTACATAAAGTAACACAGATACAACTTGTGACGTATAAGGTTACGTCAAATCGCGCAATATTTGGGCGCATTTGTGCTTCCAGTGTGTGCCGCGCTGTTTTTTCTGTCGCTATCGCATGCGGTGCGTTTTGGCCGCTGGCATAGAGTTAGTATACGGACTCTAGAAGAAAAGCTGGTCGAACAAGCTTTTCACACGCACCAACAAGAGTGTTGCCGTGTTACTGCCTCTCATTTCCATAACTAACAAATTTTTCAAAATTTGATTTAAAAAGAAGCGTTTACACGTAGTACGTACGTATCGACAATGTCTGAAGTTAATTTCATATATTTTGCTGATTTATGCAGTGTTTGACTGTAATTGAGGATAACTATAATCTCCGATCGAGAGCCAGAGAAATGTACAGCCACCGTGGTCCATTGTGTCATTGTGCCCAAGTTGTTTGTTGAGTTTTCAAGAATGAACTCACTCACTCATATTGTACCAGGTGTGCTTTGGTAATCCATCCATGATCCTCACATCCGACTGGTGTCACGCGCGCGATGATTGGCTGTAGACAGTGACCGATCCATACTCCCGGTTCTCGTTCCTGACTTGTTGAGGCAATCGGCAGCTACAATTACTCTGCGACGCTTTATTCAGGTGGTGCATGAGCTGCTCTCGTCATAATTGACTTTTGCGAAGTCAAGCAGTGCTGCTTGATCCTTATGTCATTTCACTACGATTATCGTTTAATTGCGAGAATGGAAAGCAGGAAATATTGTAAGTTGTAACCTGACCTGTCCAACAGCACTATTTCGATTCAAATCCTGTCATGGCGACCGTGGCCACAGCGGTCTATAGTTCCCTCTTTCAACAAAAATGTATCTTAAGAAATGTTTCAGAAGATACATTTGGTTACGGCAATGTTTCCATTTGGTTATGTATTATTTATTATTATAGGTGAAAAGAAAAGTGGGAATCGTGTTTCCATCTACAGCCCTTAGAATCGATCACAAGCATAGTTATGCCTTCAACTTCAAAGAGCGTGACAAATGCCCAAGAGCTGTTTACTATTTAACAAATGGTCACAGTTCATCGCTTCGGATGAAGTAGGCGTGTGAAGTAATACAATGCTTCTCTTGTTGTTGTTTTTGTTTTTGTTTTTTTTTGTCCCTGCACCCTTTCCTGTATGGGCGGCAACAGCACCTTCCACATGCAGACTTTTATCCGAATGCAACTGTGCGGACCTACCTGTTCGCCACGTCCATGATTCAAGTCCTTTGGGATACAGCTCGCAAGTTTAACGTCAGGTAATCCTTTCATGCATGCCCTTATACGTTTATGTAACGATAAATGTGGCTTACTTGCGACACGAAAACGCGCGAAGTATATTGCTGAAACCTCTGCAAATGTTTATGACCTACACGTTTCTGTACTGGCTTTCAAGAATAAGAATTATGCAGAACCAATCCCGGTTGCAATTCAAAACAATGCGTTTAGCATACTTTGGGAGGTGGGTACTTGTGGCACTATGTTGCACTTCGTGTTATGCGTGGCGCTCCCCTTACCACAGTGCCTTACCCGTACGCGGTGGGCCAACAAGTACTTCGAGCGGCACTGCTTCAAGGAGCAGTTCGGAACCCCGTGCAGCGTCTGCGACCATAGGCGCAGCGTCTGAACGACAGCCTCTCAAAACACTAAGCCGTCAGGAGGGAAGAATGCCGAGAACGCTCCCCTTACCACCGGCACTACCACACCCCAGGGGTACGATACCACCCTAACACGGTACCACCGTACGGTACCTTGCGTGTTTTTGTTGTTTGTTTTTTTTTCGTTGTGCGAGAGCGCACTATCTTCAAGATCGGCCTACGAAAACCGCTAGACACTCACAGGCGATCGCGGTTGATTCCTAAAGAAAGCTAAACACATTAAAACGTCCCGGACATTAACGCCAGAAAGCCGAAACCATTCCACATCACGGAAAATTGGAACAACTTGATCACTTCTTTTTATTTTTTTTTTGTGGCCGTGGTCAGTACATTCGTACAAAAAATGAAATGTTATTTGGGTTATAAATAACTATTGTATTAAACGTTTGCCTAGTAATTGGTTTGCTGCACTATCCCCAGCTTCTATATAATACGATCGAGTACATGCGAACGGAGAAATCAAGTTTATCAATAAACAAAGCACCGACATTGATTAGGTTTCTTGCATATAAAAAAAAACGTCAAAATGTGCTGATTGTTAAGCAGCATATTTCTTATTTAGGCCGTCTGAATGTTTGAGAAAAAGATCTTGAAAAATGCAAAGTTTAAAAAAACTCAAGCATAAAGTTTACAACTCTGTAACTCAGCGATGAAAGAAGGTATCACAAGTGTATAATCTGAACAAAATAATGCATGTAAAGCGGACAAAATGACGTATTATAGCCAGCTCTGAAATATACCACTCATTTGTAAGTAGGACTTTTGCAATACCCTCGTAAACATCTTAGCAATTTCATGTAAGGTGTAAATTTGTGTATCAAATTTGTTTGTTTTAGATACCCTAACGAATGCAGTTTCAGAACTGCGATTTCTGTTTTCGGTGCAGAATTACGGATTTGTAAACTTTGTGCTTACATGTTTTTAGCTCTCTCTCTCATTTTTTAAATGCCCCCACAAACAAGGCCGTACATCAACGCTTGTCAATGGACATTGAGTTGTCAGACACAGTGGTGGCGGATAAGTTAAACCAGAAATGTTCCGGATTTCGATGACTGAGAAGGCGGTGTCAAGTTTAGGATCGTCTAGCAAGCAGTTTCTACGTAATTATGCACCTCAAACACTTTGTAATGCAGTCACAAGACTACCATTAACCCGGTCAACGTTTGGGGGAATCGGCTGCCCAACGGCACCTGGACCGGCTTCCTCGGAGAAATTCAGAGAAACGTAAGTGTCAGCAGCCTCCTTTCGTGCACACCGAAATCAGATTTGAACAAAGTTTATATCCGACGATTGTCCACGCAACTATAAGTTAGCCACTGTATTGTCGTACAGAATATTGATATGCATCGATTAAACAGCCAGTCCTTCTCCGGTTTGGTTTTGCTCGAGCGCGTAGAACATTAGCGTTGACGTACGGCCGTGTTGGTAGGACATTTAAAAAATTAGAGAGATCTAAAAAAATTAGTAGCCCCTCCGCTGTCGAGGAAATGGGGGTAAGCGAAGCTTGTCGTGTGTTTCTACGGTGTTACTCCGAACGAATTGCACTGACGAGCACCGGCCACGTTGTGCTGGAACCATAACCGGTCGCACACACTGTAGCTGGCTCCGAAGTTCCGGTTGAGAGACTCGCGTTGAAACCTGCCCGTCGCACCGGGAAAGTTTGTGCTAGCGTTGCCGAGGCATGCACCACCGTTGTCGGGTTCCTGGAGGTCTAGACGACGCCGACGTTTGTCCTCAACATCGCGCTCCCTCCTCAACTCGTGGTCGGCGGCTCTTCGCTGTCGTTTCGCCTGGGCTTCGGAAGCTCTCACGATAGAATCGGCCCGTCGACGACGAGCCCTCAATCTGGATGGATTTCCATGAAATTTCTTCAAAATTAAGTCTTTTTTTCCGTTACGTAAGACAACGATAACGACAATGGCTCATACCCCCTTAAGCAATGGCTCATACCCCCGTAAACGCGGCCTCCCCATTACGACGACAGAAGAGAAGTGAATTTCTACGCTGGAATGATTAGCGGCAGCGCAGCCAGCTGTGGAAGCAGACGACGACGACGACGAACGCGGGAGCAGTGACACGAGCGCACGAACGCGCGCCGAGCACGAGCGCGTGCAGAGCACCTTGCGCAGCTCTGAGAGCAGCTGCTTTTTTTTTTTTTTTTTTTTTTTTTAGCGTTACATCATCGGCGCAGGCGAGCATAAACAAGCTTCGCTTGAAAAAAAAAAGTAAGCACGAAGTTTACAAATCCATAACTCTGCACCAAAAACAGAAATCGCAGTTCTGGAAACTGCATTCGTTAGGGCATCTAAACAAACAAATTTGATACACAAATTTACACCTTGCATGAAATTGCTACCATGCTGGCACGCTGCACTTGAGTCATCGGGAACGCATAATACCGGTGTCACACGTACGCTTCTGATCGCCATCGGGGCCGATCGGCATTGAGCTTGATCTGGATCGAATGTTCCTACACGGTCATTTGAGATCGCGATCTTGCGGGATCCGGATAATCGGGGTCCGTGAATCGCGATCAGGCATCTTGAGCGCCATCAATGATGATGATGATGATGATTTAATGGGCTCCCCTTTGAAACGGGGCGGTGACAAACAGTCACCTCGCCTGCGTGATTTAATCAGGTATCCTATACATGTTTTTATCTACATTTTTGTATACATTCCATTAATCTTTTTTTCCTCAATATCTTCCTTGTACCTCTACCTATGACTAAGAGATCAAGTCAGGTCCTACCAATCTCTTCCCTGCTTTTTTTTTTTTTCACCAATACTCTAAACGTCTCTTGCTTATTTCGACTGTTGGCCAGTTGATTCTTCCGTTCGCTTTAAACCCAAGCGCTTCCGGAAAGTCTACTTTACCTACTGTTCTCACTGGGTGAATCCCTTAACATTCCATCAGCATGTGTTGAGTGGTCTCCGGATCATTGCTGCAGCATACACATGCCTCATCTAGTTCCGAATATTTGCTCCGGTATGTTTTGGTCCTTAGGCAACCGGCTCGAGCATCAAATAGCAAGGCACTGCCCTTTGTGTTATCGTACAGATTCTCCCTTCTAATTTCTTTCTTCTCATTCTTGTAAATCTCCACGGTCCTCATTGTTTCCGTTCTTTGCATCCAAATCACTGCCTCTGTTTCTCTCACTTTCCTTCTGATGATTCCTGGTTGTCTATTTACACTTTCAGTTACCATGTACTTGGTTGCCAACTTTCTTGACCTCTCCTCCATTCTGTGTCCACAGTTTTCAGGTACAGATACTTGTGCACTTTAGCCGCACATTTATTTTCATCCATGTTCTTGGGTCTTCAAAACTAATTTTGCTCTGTGCTTCACTGACTTCAAAGAGGCCGAACCCATGTCACCTTGCACTGCCTCATTTGGAGTTTTACCGTGGGCTCCAAAGTCAACCGGCCTACTGATCTTCGGTTAACTTCCAACCCCGACAAGATATATCCGACTTTAAGCAGAGAATGGTAATTGCGAATGTTAGCGCTGGCACCGTTACTCCCTTCCAGGTTGCACGCACCACTTTATACTTATTGGTGGCCCACAGTGATCTGTGTTTCATTATTGCTGCATTCCGCTTCCCCTTTAATTTCAGATTATCTTGGTGGGTGCTTGAGTAAGTCTTTCCTTTGTTTATGTATACGCCGAGGTATTCATACTGCTTCACTATGGGTATGATTTGCTGTTGACTTGACACCACGCAATTACTCGTCTCTTCATTAAAGATCATAATTCCCGATTTCTGTGTGCTAAACTTAAGGCCCTTGATTTGTCAGTGTGTTGCAACAGATATTCGCAAGTGTCTGTAAATGTCTTGTATTGCCCGCTAGTAGGACTATGTCGTCCGAATACATCAGTCCAGGGACCTTCTGTTGCACCATTTGTCTATTACACATGTAGGATCGCAGGCTTAGGCATTGCAGGCTGACGTCTTCGCCCTCTAGCGCAGTATTCTGCAAACGCTAAAAACAAAAAGTGAGGGCAGCTCAATAAAAAAAAAAAAACGCTTCAGAAACCTTTTTATTAGCAATGTTAAGCTATAAAATTGTATATATTGTCCAAATTTAACCATATTTTGCAAATCTGAATTTGTAGCCAAGTTTATTATGCATTTCTGAGAGTGGCAGACGATCAACAGCCGATTATAATTCGATCCGAATCGTTGGACCGTGTAGCAGCGACCATTGTTGATCGCGATCAAGAAATACGACTCGGATCGGCCCCGATCGCGATCAGATGTATACGTGTGACAACAGAATAGCATGTGCTCTTGATTTGAGCACACTCGTGCGTAGTCTTGAGAAGCTTCGTAAATCATCGTGCATGTCGTTAACGCTGCACACCTTCCGCCAATCCAGGAAAGCGACGTGTCGTTTACGCTGTTCACGCCGACTGTCGCACGGAGTGAGTTGGCCGAGGCGAGCGACCCCGTGTGGTACGAGGAAGCGGTCATCCTGGGAGGCTTCAGCGAGCACGCCGCTCATCAGAGTAGCATCACCGGCTCTCTTACAGTGTTCGGGATGGAGGTAGGTGAAACCGATCGGTCTTGGTGGCTTGGTGCCCACGCCAGGCGCGCTCGTGGCGTGGCGTCGTAGCCAATGGGAAATCTCGCAGCTACAGACGCCGCCGGCTTTTTCGCTCAATGGGCCATTTGACGCTTTCGCATAAAAAGAACTAAAGCCTCCTTGGACAGTGGACGCCGCCCAGTTACGGATGTCATGCTCGGTATTGCAAGCTTAGGGTCGACTCTAGCAAATTGCGCCAGCTGTTCTGTCTTACGCCAGTCGAAACGTTTTTTTATTATTATTATTATTAAATGTATTTAAGGAGAGGTAGGTGCCTACCTTGGGTTGAAGATGAATATGCAGAAGACAAAGATAATGTTCAATAGCCTGGCAAGGGAACAAGAATTCAGGATCGCCAGTCAGCCTCTAGAGTCTGTAAAGGAATATGTTTATCTAGGTCAATTACTCACAGGGGATCCTGATCATGAGAAAGAAATTTACAGAAGCATAAAATTGGGTTGGAGTGCATACGGCAGGCATTGCCAAATCCTGACTGGGAGCTTACCACTGTCGTTGAAAAGAAAAGTGTACAATCATTGCATTCTACCGGTGCTAACATACGGGGCAGAAACTTGGAGGTTAACAAAGAAGCTCGAGAACAAGTTAAGGACCGCACAAAGAGCAATGGAACGGAACATCTTAGGAGTAACGTTAAGAGACAGGAAGAGAGCGGTGTGGATCAGAGAACAAACGGGGGTAGACGATATTCTAGTTGACATTAGGCGGAAGAAATGGAGCTGGGCAGGCCATGTAATGCGTAGGATGGATAACCGGTGGACCATTAGGGTTACAGAATGGATACCAAGAGAAGGGAAGCGCAGTCGAGGACGGCAGAAAGTCAGGTGGGATGATGAGGTTAGGAAATTCGCAGGCGCAAGTTGGAATACGCAAGCGCAAGACAGGGGTAATTGGAGATCGCAGGGAGAGGCCTTCGTCCTGCAGTGGACATAAATATAGGCTGATGATGATGATGAGGTGCCTACAAGTGGCACCGGCTACTCCTCTTCTTTTACACGATAGTTTTCGTCGGAAACTTGTCAACAAGCATAAAAATGGACTTATAAACACATGGACGAACATTCACGGACCAAGTCTGTTTTTTTTTTAGATGTCTTAATCCGCAATTACTTCGTCCAACAATGTTCTCAGAGACAAAAAAAAATATTTTTATACTCTGGAATAAATGTTATGCTATTTATTTAACAATACCTAACCCTTAATGAAGCGTTGAGGAAGGGGGCTCCGAATACATTGCACAAATGAAGGTAAATAGTAAACTTTAATAGCCTATATGAACAAGTAAAAATTGAACACATGGAAACAAATATGTTTCCATGTGTTTAGCAGCACTAGCAGGTAGTATGCATGCAACAGACAATGAAACCAGGGAAGGCATCGGCGAAATTAGCTGTGGTTGAAATTGAAATGTATAAAATAATAAAGAACGTGGGCGAAAATATAACTTGTCGCCGGTGGGAGACGAACCCACAACTTCCGCATTACGCGTGCGTATATGCGGAAGTTGACATTGTCTGTTGGTTGTATGTGATCAAGAACAAAGATCAAGCCCCTCGGTTTCCATTCTGCACAAGCGGATATAGTGCAATATAAAAGTTACGTAAACATGTTAAAGCTGAAACGAACGCAGAAACGCAGTTCTGCAAACAATCAGAAAATGGAACACATGAAGACAACACATAAGTGTTTGAAGTGTGTTTATTGAATGGCATCCTCTATAACATTCTATTTACATCGACTTCTTTAAATCGAGGTATAGCTGCAGCATCTTTTTCCTCTTTTTTTTTGTGTGTGTATGTGTGTGTGTTCCTAATATTTTGAGTGCTGATCTACGCGTGTTCCTAACTTTCCAGGTTTGGTTGACCTTGCTTGGTTCTCTAGTCGTGCTGGCGCTGGTCGCATCCCTGGCGCCGAATTTGGACGGCCAGTTTCAGTTCGAGTTCAAGAACAACGTGTTCCGACTATTGGCAATCTTGTTCATGGAATGCAAGTATACTTTCTGTAAAAAAAAAAAAAATAGATGTCATACGAAGGCATGTCCTCATATGCAACTGTCTCAAGTGAAGTTTATTTCACTTTGGTTTGAAAACTGATGGCGCAGAAGACACGTACGCAAAAGGAACGAAAAGGACATCGCAAGCGCCTTTCGTAGTACTATCGGGAATGCGGTTGTGTACCAAATTTTGTAGATAGTGAAGTTCTATTCTGACACTGGAACGAAAAAAATATTGATTGCAGTTCCGACGCCTATGTCGTAACCGTGAGAACGCGAAGCTTTCGAGGCGCTTACAATCTACGTTGTTGACTGACGTTGATGCAGGAAAGTGTTTGCTGAATAGGGCTGACGTTTTTTTTTCGGCTTTCCGCCTTTTCGCTTCTTCTTTGGAGCTCTGCCTAGGCATCTCTGGTAGTCGCGTCTCACCACCACTTGGATTTATACCTCAAGATAGCTCGTAAACGCTTCCATGTCGCGTCAATTCGCGTTATTGATGCGTTATTGCTCCAACGTTCTCCCTTTCTTTTTTTCTTTTTTTTTTTTGAGTGGTGTGCGCCAGTCTCCAGGCAACCACTATAAGGAAATCCGGTGAATAATCCAAAGAAATATTCGCTTCAAGAGTGGTGTATGTATATATAGAGGGTGCCCCAGCTATCATGTATCGCGTTTTTAAAGAACACGGGCCATTCTACGCGTAGATAACCCTGTGCATATTTTTCACTGTCGAGTAAAGAAAGCCACCAGTAATCTTTTTATTGATTTCATTCAGTTTAATAATTCAGTGCAATTGGCATATTTTTTTTTAATTACGGCTGTGGATGCCGTGCTATCAATGACGAATTTGTAGGAAATTGAAAGAAACATAAAGCTGTTATGTTTTCAGGCCAGGTACTTTCCGCGCGTATATATTTTTTTCCAACTGATAAAGAAAGAAGCCTGCGAAAAATGAAAAATAGCACGTGATTAACCGATCGCCCGCAATCATAAAGCAGCGCCCTCAAACAAGCACCATCATCAGTTAGTGGCAGAGCTGGTGCTTTATCTGGTGCGCCCAAGGAGGTGAGCCACGGTCGCGACAGCGGGGCGTCTTGGTGTTGATAAGGAAGAAGTGCCGATAACTGGCGGTCGATGGCTCGTGGAATTATGGTCGCGCAATTATTATAACTATTGAATTAAGTATTTTGATTACTCGTAGAAGTAATGGCAGCCTCATCGAGTAATTTAGATCAAGGGTTCGAATTGTGATATCTGCCACAGGCAATTTCTTTAAAATTTGTTGCAACTAAAAAAGAAGACACCCTATATAGTCCCGAATAGAATAGGGAAAAATACATGAAACTAGTTGTACCATCAGCACGAATTCAAACACGAAGAAGTCGAGAAATGACCTGAATGCGCTGTGTGCATTTCGATCTTCGCGTGCATTTGTAACGATGGCTTGGTTCTCGCTTCAAAATGTATATTTAGTACTAAATACAACCAGCTTAGAAATCAACTACAGACCGATTACACGTTACACTGCAATTTAATAGCGTGTCTTATGCATTATCATCCTCTTTATTTTTATTGTAATAGCAATTATACGCACGCTTCAGACGCATTCCTGCCGACTTAGTCGGCGTCGCCGTGATGTTCCGTATAAAGTCCAAGAGCGATATTCTGTCCGCGTTTCATTTTAAGCTGATGGTACACCAAGAAATCGGAGAATCAAAGACGATCAAGAAAGACAAATCGATCTACGTCCCCCAGCTTCATCCTAACTTCGGCGTCTTCGATGCAGCCAGCCCGCGAACGCCTCGTCAATCGTCGGCGCGCATTGTGTTCGCTTTCTGGTGCCTGGCGATGGTGGTGCTGACCAACGTCTTCAGTGGCGAGATGAAGGCGGCGCTCACCGTGCGTCAGCCGACCGGTCACCGCGTCGACTCGGCCGCGGAGTTGGCCGCCCGCGACGACTTGAACGCGTACACGATGCGTGGAACCGTCTATCACCTGCTTTTGGCCGTGAGTCCTGGTCTACAGACAGTTTAACCCGCCCTGTTCCTGTGATGGAGTCCGGTAGGGGGGGGGGGGGGGGGGGGGGGGCTATTCTGCAAGTGTCCAACTAGGGGACATGGTCATTTCGTCTGCTGCCGAAGTGCTGATTGGCTGAAGGCGCCTGGCTCCTTCTGACGCGTACCCCAGCCCAGCCAATCAGAACTTCAGCAGCAGACGAAATTGACACGTCCACTAGGTGGACACTTACAGAATAGCCCCCAGGAGCATAGCATGACATCCAATCGTTACCTTATTGTGTTTCTCTTATCTAGGGATGTGCGAACAGTAATTTTTGAAACCGAATTCGCGAATACGAATCGATAGTGCTACGAGTAGAAGCGAATCGATTAGAATGTTTAATACTTTTCTAATAATGAATAGGCTGTTTTCAGTATTTTCATAAAACAATGTTCAATTCAATGTTGTTAGCAAATTTCTGTTGTTACACTGCAAGTTATCAAATCTTGCTTATTAAAACCTACGAATTGAGCATTATTAACACACATGTAGTTTGGTCGCATATTCACAACTCTTCGGCGAGTGCGAATGATCGTCGTTTAGCCGTTAAAGTCTGGCTTTATGAGCGACATGGTATGTTGCACTACGTCGTTTCTCGTGTGTTATGACTATATTACGGTGGCGGGGATAAAATTTATCGTAAATTTTGTTCCAACTTTATATTTGATTGAGCGCACTTGACGATTCCGGAACATTCGAAATTTATTCGAAGAGTATTCGAACTGATTTGATTCGAACACCGAATCCAATAGGGCAATTGTGACGTCACAAGTGGTGGAGATGATCTCTTACTGTGACGTCACACAATATTCGATTCGTTATTCACCAGATTTGAATATTCGCACGCTGCCTACTCTTGACACTTGGCATGCTCGAGGATTTAGTAAGCTCCCAATTAATGTGGTATAGTAGTATGAGCCAATAACCATATCTCTATATAGGCCGGAACAAAATCAAATAAATGTACTTGGTTCTCAAAGCAGAACTACTTTGATGAGACAACCGCTGTACCGATTTCAATGAAATTTCTTGCATCTGGGAGTCAAAAGTCAAGATGGTTGTTGACAGATGAAAACACACTGTGGGATAAAAGTTGTATGCATAGGGGTAAGGGGTCTAAGACAGGCTGGCCGACGCTTCGATAGGTGGACTCATCTTTGTCAAAGGCAGCCTTGTCGTCCTAGACTTCTTAGATTCAAAGGGTTATTAGAGTGACGTCACACGGTATCGTCGCTGTCGGCTACTTGCAAAGGAAGAAACTGAAAAGAAACTGAGTACTCATTTTCATCTTAGTTTACCCATTGCCTCCGCATGGGTAGAACTTGTACACCTTCAAAAATATACACGTGTCCGTTAATCCTTCATCTTTTGACGACGTCGTGCACCATACACACAGCACTTGCCATGGGAGTACGACCAGTGTAGTCCCCAGGTGTAGGGCAGCCAACCAGGCACGGCTTTGTTTTAACCTCCCTGCCATTTCCTTCTTATACTACAATCTCTCTACTACCTCTCTTCTGCTATCTACTTCTACATGGCCTCCTAGATCGGAGGTCATGGGTACAGCATGTACAACTTCAAGGACATATCATTCATTCATTCATTCATTCATTCATTCATTCATTCATTCATTCATTCATTCATTCATTCATTCATTCATTCATTATCAGCCTATACTTATGTCCACTGCAGGACGAGGGCCTCTCCCTGCGATCCAATTACGCCTGTCTTGCGCTAGCTGATTCCAACTTGCGCCTGCAAATTTCCTAACTTAAATTCATCACCCCACCTAGTTTTCAGCCGTCCTCTACTTCGCTTCCCTTCTCTTGGTATCCATTGTGTAACTCTAATGGTCCACCGGTTATCCATCCTACGCATTACATATATGTGTCCGTTACTCCTCCATCTATTCACAACGTTGTGGGCCATACACGCAGCACTCGCCAAGGGAGCACGACCAGCAGGTGGCGCGCAAGCTGACGCCGAGCTTCCGGGTCCCCTACCGACGGCTGTACTCGCCGGACGTGCTGGACGAAGTAGCCAACGGCAAGGCGGTCATAATCGCCGATCGTACCTCGGCCATCTACCAGATGTCCCGGGCTTGCCACAGCTACCCGAGCCACGAGTTCTACTTCGGCCGCGAGCGGCTCTTCTCGCATATGCAGGTCATCTACTACCGCCGTCTCCGCGAGCCCACACTGATGAACGTGGTGAAACAGTGGAACAAGAGGTGAGCAGCGTACGCTCACCCTAAAAAAAAAAAACTTTACCGACAATTACGATACTCCCTAATGCGAAATTTGAGTGCAGCTCTATACGTGTTTTCATTTCGCGATATATTGGCTGGCGCGGACAATCTGACAGATGAGGCAAGTTGCAAACGGAGTGAAGTGTGGCGCGACTACTTCGCTAATCGGGAGATCGCGAGAGACAGCGCGTGGGTGACGGGTGGGCGCGATTCAGAGCAGCCGCCGCAGACAGACCTCCGCTCATGCAGCGCTCGGTTTCCATATATGGTATCGGTGGCGTCATCGGTGAACAGACGACGCGCGCTACTCTGGCGCCATCTCGTAGCCATCGTCACCACAGAGTCTGTCTTGCGCGGCACTACGCCTTTCTTCTCACGCTTTCGCCATGCCCTCCTCCTCCGCTTTCCTCTTCGCGCTCTCTTCGCTATCGCCGTCTTTCATCCCCCGCTGCGTTCCGCGTTCGCTCTGTCATCTTTCCCTGTGCTCGTTCGCTCGGTTACGCCGACGCTGGCCGCAGGAACGGGCGCCTAAGATCTGCGCTCTAAAAACCAGGACAGTCCACTGTGAAAGACTGTCACCAGCAATGTCGAGTACGCCGGAAAACTTTCCGAGTCCAGAATTTGTACGCATATCACGTTGGGGACGTTCTGCTCTTACGTTACAAATTAGTTGCTGCGGGAAAGTTGATATAGAAAATAACTCGGCTACTCTAGTTCTCTGTCTTCTGTTTTGCAACAAAATGGGTAAGTACGCCAATAAATAAACGAGACAATAAATAAGTGATCAACTGGTAATAGAGATAAGGCAACCCCGAAGGAGTCTTTAATTGACATTTAGCTGAGCGCTGTGTACTAACGTGGATTTGGGAGGACGGCACAAACGCAAATTTAAGACACAGCTAATTACACAGTATGGAACATAAAATGCACCACTCCATGCATTCCAAATGTGTTTAAACGAGCTTTCGAGATAAAGCTTCCTTTAAAGGGACAAAGAAGAAACGCATAAAACACCACGATAGCCTCCTGATTTAATTCTATGCTTACTTATGTGGCGAAAAAAAAAGAAGAATCAATATTACCGACGAAAAAAATATATAATAATAAGGCTGAACATCCTACGTTTCAAATTTCGCACCTAAACCGGGGCGCTGCTACGCAATTGTGACATCATGGCTTTCAAAGTATATCTTGGCTATTTGGGCCGTTTTAGGGCATGAAACATCATCATAACTTCCCAGCTAGAACGTTTGGCTCGCTTAGAATGCAACCGTGTTCCTTCGTCATCTATAAACAGTTAACTAGACAGGAAGACAGGAAAATACGCTGTAACAGTTGATGACGTCATGGAAAGCTGGAGCGAGAGCATCAAAGAGGCACGCTGCCACCGGTCTTTCGCTTTTACGTATTTTCTGGCTTAAATAGACGTCAAATAAAAACTATTAAGCCGAGTTATATTCATAGATTATTCGTGTATAAGTATATCATCGCTTTCTGTGTGCTCATATAAGACTTTGTTGCTTCGACAATTGTCACCGAAATGCCCGCTGCGGCTCCTCGATTTGAATCGCCCGCGCCAAAACGGACGACTTTAGGTAACCCACACGTGACCCTCTCTCTCTCTCTCTCTCTCTCTCTCTCTCTCTCTCTCTCTCTCTCTCCGTCAATCCACCCTTGCTCACTTCACACGAGAGGCACCAAACCACATAGGCCGAAACATGTGGTGCCACAGCGCTTTCCCATTTCTCGTAATTTCCTCGCTCACAAAAGCTCCGTTCTCGCTACGAATGACGAATTCGTTACTACAGAAGTTTAATGTTTCAATCCAGCTCGTGTTATTATCTTTAATTTAACGTCCATTTAACGGTGAGCCTCCGCTCGCCATCAGCACGACTTTCCCGATCTGCTAGAAACGTATAGTTTACTAACGCAGACTAACTTATTCGGAAATCAGCTCTGCGGAAATCATAGAAGGTGGAGAATGTTTCATTAAAGAGGAATACAGTAGAGAGCCTCTACAACGAACACCTTTAGAACGAAATGTCCGGTATAATGATACGATTATATTATGTCCCGGCCGAATCTCTATCTTTAATATGTATTGCGAGTGCCTTTACATCGAAGACCACTGTCGCTAATTTGCTTGTACAACGAAGGAACCTAGGCGTCCCCTACGACCGACTTGTTAGTTGTTACTTTACACCGAACGCACTTAACCACACCGCCACTGCCCCCCCCCCCCTCCCCCCGTACCGTCCACCAGGAGGGTATTCCGTAAGTGTCCACCTAGCGGACATGTCCATTTCGCCGGCAGCTGAAGTTCAGAGTAGCGCGAATGGGGTATGCGTGAGACGGAGACAAGCACCCCCCGCCAATCAGCACTTCGGCAATAGACGACATGGAGATGTCCACTACGTGGACACTTACAATCTGCCGCTCTTGGATGGATGACAATATTTACCTTTCACGAGCCTTCCTCCACGTTGAGGGCTTCCCCGGAAGTTGATTTTAAATGCGTAAGCATTTCTATGCTTACCCAACGAAAAAAGCTGTCCGTCCCTCTCTCCGTCCGCTCATCCCTCGCGTTAAGACGATCGCTTTGAAGATGGAGCGCGCGGCAGCAAGCGATTTTATCTTCGTGCTGCCTGGCGCTTCAACGTAAACGAAGCGGCGAAAACACAGCGCGCGGAGTTATCGACAGTCGGCACTCTCTTTCCGTTTCGCAAGTCGCTTTCAAGATACGGTCCGCGCGGCCGTGCCAGAGTAAGTACGTTTGATCTGTCCGTGCCGCGGCCGGAGTGCTTTGATCACGGTTCATAATGGTTCGACACGGATGGACAAGGAGCTAAAGAGCGATAACGGCTTATGATGATCGCAACGTCATCAGCGCACATGGCTCCGCCACCTGCAGTACTTCGCTTGCGTTATCAATGCACCTTGTGCCACCTTCCGCACCAGTTCGTGCTGCCGCAGCGCTATCGTTTCTACTGGCCGGATCAAGTGTCATAACACTGATAATGACTCCGGCCTGTGTGGAGATGAGTAAGTGGCACAATGCTTACGCATACTTAGACAACTTCGGGTGGAGTTTCTGCTTGTATTTTTTATTTTTTTATTCGCGGCCTCAGAGATCTCACCGGCGCACCCTTCCGGAGACTTCCTCTTCAAGTGTCCTTATAAGCCCGACGACAATTGCAGGATGAACTGGCTGACCGAAGCGGGCTTGCTTCGCAAATGGCACGAGGACACCGAGTCCCTGGCCGGAGAGTTCTCGCGCTGCCCCAAGATCCGGATGGGCGAGGCGGAGCAGCTGGACTTCGAGCACCACCAACCCATGTTCGCCCTCGTCCTGGCCGGACACGCACTCGCCTTGGTCGCTCTCCTGGCTGAGATGCTGCTGGCCTGGCGCGTCGCAGCGCCCTCTGGAGCCTCACGTAGCCCCGCGCACTTACCTGCCGCATACGCGCGAAGGATTATCATTAGGGAGAGCGCCTAAAGGAGGCGCGAATTATTACGACCTATGTCAATCTATACTAAACTCGCGGACAACTTTATGTGGCTATGAAGGCAAAGCTGCGGGCGCGTGGCTGCTGCACATGTGTTATCGCGCCAAGTAGTCCGGCAGAGTTTGACAGTGCTTTTGGTTGCTCGGAACAGACGCTGAATCGAAGCAGCTTCCACGTGCGACGGCTTCGCGTTTGCCCAGACGCGGAAGGGGAAAGCCGCAAAACAAGTAGACCTTTGCGCTCAGTGTTCTGCCTTATTTAGCTGTTGCTAATAGGGTGTTTATGGTTTGTCTTCCCCAGCCTAAACTCACGCGGATTAAAACGCGGCGCTCTATTCAGAAGCGCAGTCGCACTTGTGCGCGCTTTGCCTCCGTAGCTTTCCCTTTATAGCCACGGGCAGTTGTGGCTATGAAGCCACAGAAAGTATAGTATACTGTTAAATTAACCCTGTAATGCACATAATGAATGGACACTAAAGAAAAATATTAGGTTGAGCTAGATTGCAACAATATACTTCTGCAATAACGAATTCGCCATTTGTAGCGAAAACAATAGTTTTTGTGGCGCCAAATATGGACGAAAAATGAAAAATCGGAGTGGCGCCTCGTATTGTACACTATACGGTATGCCTCTCATGCGACGTCACCACCGTCTGATTCACAGTGAGTGGGCAGAGAGTGACGCCACGTGGGCATTACGTCAACGCACCCGTTCTGGCGCGGGCGAATAAAATTGAGGAGCAGCAGCGAGGCCCTTTGGTGAGAATTTTCTGCGCAACAACGTCGCGTATTGGCGCACAGAAAACGATGATAGACTTACTTACAGACTGTGGGAACGGCACCGTCCCGCAGTCCACGCCAGCGGGCCCCAGTTCTGGTCGACCACGCCCAAGAACGCCCAGCCGCTGCTATAGTGCCACTGGATTGGATTGGATATCCTCCTACGATGGCAATTCAATCCACTGCTCGCGCGTTCGTCTGCTTCCACCGCTGCAGCTCCGATGCCGCTCATCATACCGGCCGCCCCCATAAGACGCATAATATTTCGAACTAACTCGGCTCACTAGTTTCCTTTAGTGTCCCTTCTATTGTCGCCGTTGAAAAGTTCGTTTCGGCGCGTTGTCTGCTCCTTCGGAATCGTTAAACGTGAGCAGCTGCTGAAGAAATGAAGAATTTTTATATTCCTCCATGAGTTTCGTCAAGCTTTCACAATGTGTGCTCGTTGTGAGATCTCCGTACAGGAACTTCAAATTTGTAAATAACCTATCACATTTGTAAATCACCTATCCAGTTGCTTGAAAAGCACGCTTAACGTTAAACATTGTGGAATACAATGAAAGGAATGAACCCGCTACATGAAGGCACCTGACGCCACAGACATGCAGCTGTCTGCTTTCCAGCTCATTTTGCTAAAGCACATTACACGTATTATTCGAACTTTCGGCCTATGCGAAATCAAGTGTTTCAAGTCATATGCGATGCATTTTAATTACCATTATTTTCATCAGTGATATTCCTTTTGATGCAATATCTTCGCGTGCACGACTGCCCACACAGCGCCTGAAGGAATTAAGATTGATTTTTTTTTTTTAATGAGATGTTGAGGACTTCATGGCGCCGGCTACATAGCGTCGCAGGGCAAACAGACAATAAAAGTACGAAAAGCAATGAAATAATACTGGAGAAAGTCTGTAATAGCCAGAGCATTGCAAATTACCGTAATGGAATGCGCAAAATAGAGAGTCAGCGGAGACTACGAAACACAAATATTACCGCAAATAAGCGAGTGTATAAGACAGAAAATCAAATTGTACATTTCAATGTCTCTAATCAGCGCCTGCTCTAAGCAACGCATGCGCTGTTATAGACACCATTGTGGAGTGCTCGGGAACAATTCCGACCACGTGATGTTCTTTAACGCGCGCCCAAAATGAGGTGTGCCAGCGTTTTCACATTCTGCCCACATCGGAATGCTTGAATCCTGTGGGCGGTACACGCCGGCCACCGCGCCACATCCAAGAGCTCACTCACTCACTCACTCACTCACTCACTCACTCACTCACTCACTCACTCACTCACTCACTCACTCACTCCAACGAGAGTGTCACACAAATTCTAGAACTGGTGTTCCTAATAAAGTGTATTCCTCGTCTCTCTATCTCTCTCTTCCGTTCACCCTTCCACTACAGCCTTTGTTTCCTTGTCTCTCTGGTTCTCGTGTCTTCTCATAGCCAAGACTACACACGCCATAGTAGTCATCCCTCCTGGAACCTTCACTAGCATGGTTCATTCAGGCGTTTCTGAATAAAGAAACGTCTCGACGGACCATGCTCTCTTTCTGTTGTGGAGCAAACAGACACGTTGGCTATAGATATAGCCAACGGGTCTACATATGTACATATATAATATCTGTGCGTGTGTGCGCCCGTGATGTGCTTCACATCCGCGTCACAAACCAGAGTTTCTGCCCTGGTCGGATGGAGCATGGTCGCTGATGACGGTAGTGTCACGAGGCAAGCTCACCGCAATACGCGAGGTGAGACGTGACGTCAGGGCAAGAGAATGTATACTCTATCTGAAACGACTTCGCGGTCTACCCCACCACCCGCTAGCAGGAAACAAGTCATTCTGTAAAGCAAAATATATGCATCCGAGAGCTGGTACCTTGTCACTACTGGCTTTGAGAATTCAGGACTCCATGCCCCTTAATCAAGGGAGGTCAGCCCGGGTCACGGATGCCACTGGTCAGTGGCGTAGCCAGGGGGGGGGGGGGGGGGGGGGGGGGGGTTGGGGGGGTTCAAACCCCCCCCCGAAATTTTTTCAGCAAACCCCCCCCCCTACTAACCCACCCTTTGTTTTCGTCGCTTCGCGCTGACATAATTCATGAAACCGGTGCTACTATCACAATTTAATTCCTGGGCGCTTCCGTTTGGGTTGGTAATTTACAGCGAATCATGTCTGCATATGGAAAAAACTGTCACGGTGTTTGTCAAGGCTTGCACACTCTGTGAAGTTTTGGGCGAGAATGTGGCGGCCGCATTCTGAAGCAACAAATGCGCAACAAATGAAGCAACAAATGCGGCAGCCGCATTTTAGATGATGGCGAAAACGCTCGACGCCCGTTTACTTAGATTTAGGCTGCACGTCAAAGACCCCAGGTGGTCGAAATCTCCGGTATACATTTCCGCCGCTTCCCTTCAGGTGCCGGTTAGGCCGCGCTCGCGCAGGATTTTAGGCTACGTTCACACTTGGTCTCGAAGCTGTAGGAAGCGGCAAAATCTCGCCTAGGCGGCAAAACAGGCAGAAAAACAGGCTGCGAGCCAAATCGGCCTCGGGCCGATTTTTTCGCCATGGCGAAACGGAAACGCGGTGGAAAGTCGTTCTGCTTCACTGGAAGCTACACTAGCATGTAAACAACCGGACCCGGTCGTAAAATGGCACCGGGCACAAAAACCATGGCACCAAAAGTGTAGGCTGTAATGCTGATCGACGCGATCAAGAACCAGCCCTTGCTCTACGACAAGAGTGGCACTAAAACGTACTGTCAGCAATACTCGCGATAGTATTAAACGTCGCGCGACCGGAGGTGCGGCAACGAAGCCTTGGCGTGACCCAACTTCTCGCGCTTTTGCAAAGCCAGGCGAACCCACCACCGCCGTTTCCGAGGTGTCCGCGTCTTCCGTTTATTTAGTGTCCATTTCTAGAAAACAAGTAGGTAGAAGTATAAAAGCCATTTCTTCTTCCACTTCCATGGCAGACAATAGTTAGGCAGATTCCTCGTTGGCGCTCCATAATTCTCCTCGCACGTGTACGGGATGTTGCAGAAGTCGCGGGGTGCTTTTCTCGTCGCGACGATAGATTGGGAGCGTAGGTCTCACGTAGGACGCGCAGGCTTTGGCGAGCCCCAACACAAGGGCCAGCCCAGGTTTTAGCTGTGGTGTTCCCGTTGCCCCTTTGGTGTCCTGGAGGCGCCGACAATACGAAATGATGAAATGTTATTACAACTTGTAAATAAAAGCTATTAAAGAAATATCACGCCTAGGCACCAACCTGTGACTCAGCGCTACCGCGCCCGTGTGCGGAGAATTACGGAACGCCAACGAGGAACTTACCGAAGGTCGCAGATGACACGCGAAGTTGCGTAAAATGATCACTTTTCATGACGGTACGTGGGTCAAAGAATGAACATACCGCTCGAAATAATGCGATAATGAGCGCCACCACGCCGACAAACGTACGCAGACTAGATGGATCTGGACGAAAACGGCAGCGGCGGCCGCGGCGGTAGCAAAACAAATGTGAACAACTTGGACAGGCGCGGAAAAAATTTTCCGGCCGATTTGGCCTTTCCGCCCGCTTGCCGCTTTCCAAGTGTGAACGTAGGCTTAGTCTGCGCGAGAAACGTCTCTTGTTTGCGATTGCGCCCCTACGGAAGGCTGGTAATTACTGTTGTGTTGTTGAATCCCAAACCAGCAATTACGGAAGGCTAGTAGTTGCCGTTTTGTTGTGGAATCCCAAACCAGGAATGTACACACGAAGGGGTTGATGACAGCAGTGAAATTCCACCGACTCGCAATAGAATGCACGAAACAGACAGCCGACAAGCATGAAGTGTTGTGCGCAGTACAGCGTAAGTAAACTCTTGTTGCAGACGCTGACAGTTCTCGTCGGAGTTCACGCGTCCTGAGAAATTGTTTATGCGCACTATGCACTGAATAATACCGGAGTTCATTCCTGCATCACTATAGTACACCAATCAGTCGAGATTCTGTGAGGTACAAGGCCGCTTCCTGTTTGCACCGGCGTAAGTGAAGCAGAAAAGACTACTTTAAATGCGTACACATGCCATATCTATGCTGTGCGGTGAAATATTCTGTACAATTCTGAATCTGTTGACGTAAAGGCAAATGACGGCTGCACGCTCGCACACAGCGCAAGACACAGCGGCCCATGCACTTGCCGCAGGAAATGCAACCCTCTCGTATAAGGGAGCGAGGCGACGAAAGCTTCGAAAAAAAAAAATAATAAAGCCTTACGCGTTTTTGCGCGTATTTAAGTTTTCTAGCGCAAAGACAGCAGCGAACAAGTTATTGCTATGGGAGTAGGTATAGCCTGGTCACACGTACATTTTCACGCGTATAGCCGTCCTTGACTTGTGAAACGCACTTCGCCCCGACGAGGACGACGCCATCTACGCTTAACGGAAATTAACAATTAATGATGTCTTCTCCGATCGCACGGTGTCAATGATGCGTTTTCGAAGACTGGTCCATTCAGTGGCGCGATGAGAGACCGTTGCTCCAAACGCCCACTGTACCTGTCGTACTTACTGTATTTAATGAGCTTACTTTAGTTTTTACTTAATATCTTCACAAGCACACGCACACGCGAGGGGGGGGGGGGGGGGGGGGGAGGTAGGGGCGGTCCCATGTCTTTGATATACATGTCTAGAGTTTGCTTACACTACCGCTATTTATTATCGATCACGTGACCTAGAGGAAAGCAGAAGCTTGCCCCCCCCCCCCCCCCCCCCCCCCCCGGTCGGGCCGGTGAACCCCCCCCCGAAAAAAATTTCTGGCTACGCCCCTGCCACTGGTGGCGCTGAACTCGCCACCCACCTTCAAATAACACTGAGAGAGCAAGGCGAGGTCCTATACAGAAGATGCTAGAGGGGGAAAAAATAAGCTTTCGGCATAGTCACTTCAGACTGCTTACGTGTGGGGACAGACAGACAGACATACAATGAATTTTATTTTAGGTGTGGGAATGCGAAAGAATTATAGTCTCTTTGGCGCCACCTCCTCTCCATTGGCTGCGCGGAGCTTTTTGGGGCCTTTTGTAGCTACCGGATTGAGTGACCGTTTGTGATCCGGACTGACTGACCGTGTGTGAAATAGAGCAGAAAACTGTTACTATACGTTGGCGATGTCCACAGCGGTCTTTCTCTTCTTCTCTTAATTTTTCCCCCCTCTTGTCCCTTCCCCCAATGCCGGGTAGCCAACCGGGCTCAGTCCTGGTTAATATAACTGCCTTTCACTTAGGTATTCTTCTCTCTATCTCCCTCTCTCTCTCTCACCCTTCGAGCGAAACTTCCTTTTTTTTTTTGTTATCAAGCTAACCCGCTGTTTAATTTTCCGTACGTGTAATGTTACATGATAGTAGAGTAATTCAGGCAAACAAGTTGCAAACAATCATTACTGTTTTCGTCGACAGAAAAAAAAAAAAGAAAGAAAGGAACTCAGCTTGTTCACAACCAAAAAAAAAATGGCAGTGGAGGTGCTGGGTATCGATCCCAGTACCTCTCGCATGCTAAGCGAGCGCTCTACCATCTGAGCTACACCCCCGGACGAGAAACAAGTGCCACTCCAATCGCTTTTCAAACGGCAAACGAGATCGAACGGGTGAGGGAAACGGCGCGCGTAAAGTATTTCAATCGCGAAATGAGATCGAATAGGTGAGAGGAACGGTAGCGCTCTCTCTTTCTCTCTCCACAATCCAGTTATAAAATCACGGAAACGAGCGAACGACTGCTCGGCGCACGGCGGGCGGCAAAAAGATCCGGGAGCAAGAAAGGCGAGGCGGCTGTGCGGCACCGTCCCATTCCATTGCCGTCTTTAAGTATCGTGCTGCTGCAGAGAGTCAAGTCGATTCAAATCACGCACACCCAAAACGTGACTCGTGACATCTCGGGCCTTGGCTAATCGCTTAACTGCCACAAGATCGCTTAATAATAGGAGTGCCTGAAAAAGTGAAATTTCCGAGTCGATTCGAATACTCGAACGTAAAATCGAACGCTGAATGTCGACATTCGAGTGCCGATCTTCGAATGCTGATTCGATCGAAGGCCAAACATTTTCTCATTTCTAAAGAAGGCGAAGTGTGAGATTTGCGTGCAGTCGGTTTGATTAAAGAAACAGCTTATTTACATTGTTTGATACATGCTCGATAGTGACGTATAACCAGGAAATGTTTTTTTTTTTTTTCTAGAGCTTTTCCTTCTACCCGGTCACGTACGTGACCGGATGGGGGAGGGCTGGACAGGCTGGTGTTGCCGTATATTTTTTTACGCTCGGTATACGGATACACAAAAATTTCGGAAGGGGGGAGAGGGGGGGGAGGGGGCACGTGCCAGGTGTGCTCCCTCCCCCCTTGGCTACGCCACTACATGCATGTACTGCAGTTCATAACTGGACGTCCGGCCAACTGAGGCACCTGTGATTGATCAAAACATAGTTCGGATATCTGGTGCACCATTACAACGACAGCAATGAAGCAAGGGTGACAGCACGTCACTATAGGCACGTAGATTGTTGTTTCTGAGACAAGAAATTCATGGCCTTCAGATGATCCTTATTGAAATACTGGAAGTTACTGTACACAAGTGGTGGCACTCCAAGCGTTCGTTGAGGAAATGGTATCATTTTGCAGCCTCAGCGGCTGCCCTGCCATGCTGCCGAATCGATGGGAACAGCCCTCACCTCTGCCAGCCTTCCTCTCCCGAGGCCCGACCAAGTTGTCGTTCCTTATATTCGGACAGAAACGAATATTCGGAAATTTCGAATAGCGAATTCTTGAATATAAATCGAGTAGCAATGACTTTTCCGATTAATATTCGAAAGAGCTAATATTCGCACACCCGTTTACTTATCAAAAATTCATATCGGAACTCATCGGTGTGTTTGTGAGCAGTTGTGACCCGCCGTGGTTACAACTGGTTATGATTATAACTGTAACTGACTGTATATCTATAACACAACTGGTTATGCATGGTTATCGACACACTGGCTATGTCGTTCTGGTTCTGAGCAGGAGGTGGTGTTCGTCCCGGCTCCGATGGCCTCATTTCGATGGGGCCTAAATGAAAGAGAGAGAGAGAGAGAAACGTGCACATGGTGGGAAAGGCAGGGAGGCTAACCCGAAAAGATTCTGGTTTGCTACCCTGCACTGGGCAAAGGGGAAGGGGAAATGAAAGGCGGAAAGAAAGATCGTTCGCGTAACTTAAGCGCATTTTTTTTTTTTAAGAATCTCTCGGGTGATCAAAAATTAACCTCTTCTAGCCTGTTGTCGTGATTTCGCTACAATGTCAGCTTACAAAATCCAAACTGGACGTAATTAAGCTCGTCACAGAGCAATCAGAAAGCAATGCTGATTTTGACGAGTTCTGTTGTCATCCGGCAAAAACGCTTGGCGGGTCTTCGTCTCTAACTCAGAAAACAATGTTCTGCGTTTCGGGCTTCCTTCGAGGATGAACACTCCATGACAGGAGTGACTGACTGCATTACGTAATGCCATAGGATCCCAGACGATTCACCTGCCAAATCTGAGTTTGTTAAGTCCGAAACATGGGAATATAAAGGCATGCTTTTGTCCAACATGCCTGCAGTGTTACAAATCTCACTGTGAGCTTGGGTCGGAAATGGTGTGAGCGTAATTTTGGATCGTCTTAAATCGCGTGGAAGTATTTCTAACTGAAATTTCGAGTATTTTTCGTCAGGGTGGAAAAATTCTGGCTATGAGAGGTTCATCCTGAGCCCCCCCTACGGCTTCCTTCATGACCCACTGTTGCTCTGGGAGGTGGATTGAGCACCATGAATTATTCGAGTCACATAACCAGTTGTCAAAGTCGGCCACAACTGTCGCAAACGTTCCTGTGTTCACCGTTTAAAAACAATATGAAGAAAACGTGCACTTTCCTTCATGCAGAAAAAAAAAAAAAGGTGTCTCAGTGGAGGCGCTGGGTATAGATCCTAGTACGTCTCCCATGCTAAGCGAGCGCTCTACGATCTGAGCTACACCCTCGGACGACTAGCCGATAGAACGCAATACAAATCATTTTCAGTATGTAGTTAACAGTTTAGTACGAAGGAAAAAAAAAAGTACAGGTCTAATGTCCAAGGACAGCTGATTCACTCAGGCTAACTGCAGTTGACAAGACTAACCGTTTCTTTTCTTCTTTTTTTTTTTTCTGTAGTTTGCAGGAAATACTCCTGTTCCCATTTACAGAAGAGAAAAAAAAAGAAATAACACATATTCTTGGCATAAGAAGACGATATCGCAAATGGGCTTTCATTATTGAAATGTAACATGAATAAAAAAAAAAGAAACAGTGGAGGTGCTGGGTATCGATCCCAGTACCTCTCGCATGCTAAGCGAGCGCTCTACCATCTGAGCTACACCCCCGAACGAGGAACAAGGGGCACTGGAAGCGCCTTTCAAACGGCGAACGAGATCGAACGGGTGAGTGAAACGACGCGCTTTCTTCGTTGTCCTTCTTTGAAAAGACAAGGACGCGAACAAATGCCCGCTAGCGCGCGTCTTCAAGGACGTCCGGCTGGATGAGGAGTATTAGTGGTACCCGCTTACACCGCTCTGTTAATTGAATTCAGTGGCTTTCGGTGACAAAACGACAATATGGTTATGAGGCACGCCGTAGTGAGGGAGATCTTTTTCTACCCCCTATAAAGTTCCTCAACGTGCACCTGAACTTAAGCACATGAGCGTTATTGCATTTCGCTCCCGTCGAAATGCGGCCGCGTGTGTTTATCGCATTGACGGCGTATTTGGAAAATTAGCATGAGTGTGTCTTACGAAGCTGTGTTATTAGGGAGTTTTGAGGTTCAGCGCACCCAAAGTTTGGGTGCACCCAAAACGCCTGGCGCACAAAAGAACGCTAAAATGTGTACAAAGGACTGAAAGCAGTGCGCGGGGCTTTGGGTACGGTATGGGCCATGTGCGGGTATGAGAAAGAAGAAAGAAAGAAAGAAAGAAAGAAAGAAAGAAAGAAAGAAAGAAAGAAAGAAAGAAAGAAAGAAAGAATTGCCGCGCGACTGGCCGCTCGAGGCACTTTGCGTGCATTCGCGGGCTTCTTTCACGCTCGGAAAAACACTTTTATGTAGCACGTACTGAGCGACAGAAAACTGTATCGGGAGTTTCTCATGTTGCTCTACAATTTTCTTATTTGTAATTTTCATCATATTGTAGTATTTTATAAGTTCATTAATTAATTAAGACTGATTATGTAACTAGGCGGGAGGCAAAATAATCTGAGTATCTCCAAACGACGGCAACCAACATTATCTTGGTTCTGTCTAGCTACGTGGCATCTGCATATTATTAAGGTTTGGCTCAAGTTACGTGGCACACCCTGTCTGTCGACTTCATCACCGTCTTGTGCTGCTCTCAACTCTTTCCGTACCGCCCCCATTGGGCATGGTTAGCCCTCTATCGATGGTTTGAAACGCCACTTTCGAGACCTTCCGCGCCGCTCACAGACACACTGCGCCATCGGACGTGAAAGAGGAGAAACTACATTTTAGTTTTCTAAGCAGTTCACTTTTTTCTCGCCAAGCAGTGATTTTTAAACGCGCTCCGAATGTTCGCGATCGTCAAAGCAGAACGCAAAAATGTCCGGCACCGGAAACGGCGCGCTGGAGATGGCAAATATCGCGATTCCGCTGCCTCTGTAGCTGATCTTATCGATACATCGAATAACAGCGAGTCAGACGACGCTGACTTTTCGTCGGACTTTGAGTCTGAAAGCGACGACGACACAAGCCTACCCGGAACATCGGCGGCCGCAGCCCGGCACGCCCAACTGTAGTGCTCGCAGTTAAATTTTTGTAGTGGAATACCTGTTCAATGAAAAAATGAATGAAAAAAAATTTTTTTCGGAGATAGTGTCTAATAGACGCCAATACATTTTCTATATCTCATAATTTTCGTAGCATTTTTTTCTTAGTAGATACAAGCGTGTCTTTACAAACTTTGTTCAATTTTATCGCACAATCTTGATTTTAACAATTTATATCTTTTTTATGACATATATCTCGTTCATAAAATTTTATGCGTAACAGGTGCATTCATTTTGCTTTCTGTTGATGTATTACGTTAAATACTGAGTGCAGTAGTTCCTTCATAAACAAAATCTGCTGTAACATACAAAAAACACCTTTTTCCCCATGGTAGGGAAAGAGTTAATGCAACTGCATGTTAGTTGTACAAAGGCCAAGGTATGCGCAATGTGTTCTTAAATTTAGTACACTTTTTGTGCAAATGTAAAACACTCTGTGTTCAACTGTTACTGGATCGCTCCCCCCCCCCCCCCCTCCATTTTTCGAGGAGGGGCTCGGCCCCCCCTCGGCAGGTTAACTATAGCACTGCAGCACCCATTCTACAAGCGCTGGAAGTGATAAGTGAATGATTACCAGTAGTGCCTTGCGCGGGCCAATTCTAACTCTCTAAATTTTCTATTAATGATTTATCGCGATTAGTCTGTTGACACACACTATATATATACATATATATATATATATATATATATATATAGATATATATATATATATATATATATATATATATATTATAAGAAGCCAACAAACAATGACACCAAGGACAACATAGGGGAAATGACTTGTACTTACTAATTGAATGAAAGAAAATGCTAGATTAATGGAAATGAAAGTGAATGAATAAACAAAGAGCATCGCAGGCATAATTCGGAGATGTGGGATCCTTCCCCACCTTTTATGTATATATACCGGGTGTCCCAGTTAACTTGGACGAAAATTAAAAAAAAAATAAAAACACCAAGAGCTCTAGAGAAATCGTACCGACTGCATAGTAGCGGCAGTCGTGTATACTTACAGCCGGTTTTTTTTTTCATCACGAAGTATTGATTGATTGAATGTTTTTAATTAGGGAACTTTTTAATTATTGCTTGAATTGCAAGCATGTCAATTACAATGTTGTAGGGCACCTCAAATAACCTCCGAACCAAAACATTTATTTCGTGCTGAATGGTGCCCGCTAAATCAGTGAAATAGCGTGCCCGACGCAAAACCCAAACGCAGTCTGCGTCTCGCGCATGCGCAGTGGCTTCGACGCCATTTCTTTGGGGCCCCAAAACGTTTGAGGCCCCTATTCTCTATTTTTCATTCACCAGAGCTTCTCAAGCGTGCTAGCTCATTGCCTCCGTGACGTAAGACCGTGTGGCGTGCAGCGTACGCTTTCTTTTCCTTTCGGCAGATGACACCATAATCGCCTAAACCTCGGCAGCGCGACTTTTTGAAATGGTTTTATTTACATCACTGTTCCGTTCAACGACAATTTCTAGCGACTCGCAGAGATAGCGCAACACAGTAGCTGCGATGACTCTGCTTTAAATTTCCGACATGCCGTAATCACGACGCCGTAACGACGTATAGTGCAGCAGACGACAGCTTCTGTGCCACAGCCAGAAAGGCTAGCCACGATCGGATTTAGTAGAGTTACTGCATACATTAAAGCAACAGTGGAATTTAGTATTTAATTGAACGTTAAACCATTCTGACAAAATCAGCGAAATAGGCGAGAACCGCCGCGACGAGAACCCGCAAGAAGCCAGCCAGGAGGGCGTCCTACGATGCTGACATTCGTTAGTTCAGGTACCGTAAGTCAACAAGCCAAATAAAAGAACATTCCATTCATGCTTATTTTGCTCGTTTTTTTTTTTTTTTTCTCCATTTAGCACCCAATCTCCCGTCAACGAGAACGATCTCCTCAAGTTGGCGGAGACAAGGAGCCCATCGCAGACGTGGAGAGAGAGAGAGAGAATAAACTTTTATTCCCAAAGGCAAGGTAATTCTTCCTCGTTGGGTGGGGCCCTCAGTCCAGGGAGGATCTGCGAAGAAGTTAGAAAAGTTTTCAGCGAGATGAAACAGCAGAGTGAGATCGAGGAGCTATACCTGTCCGGCATACACGCAACAGTTGGCGCAAAGGTCTGGGCTGCGTTGCAATTATTTTTATTCGCTTCATCGACGTACGTTATTCGCTATAATTGCGACCGTATTCTTAGGGCCACCGTTGAGAATCCTAGCAACAAGTGGGGAGACCCTGCTTGTTGCTATAGGATTCTCAGAGGTAGGACCGTCACTCCACCCGAGATTATTTGGTTCCCGGCCCATATGAGCTCCACGATCGGCGGCATCACCAACTCCAACGAATTAGCCCACGCCCGGGCGCGAGGACTTGCCTTCTGCGTGGGGCTTCACGGCCCTGGGTCGTTGGACCGCGCCGCCCCGCCGGGGGCCAAGCCTCTGGATGGGGATACAGCTGATCGAGGGTCGCGGGACATTCTAGCTACATTCAACGAAGTCACTTCGCATTATCGCTTGGGTCGTAGGGTCTTTCCTCCACCCCATTCGCATCTCACCAGGGGACAAGAAATTACGCTCTGACTGTACAGACAGGGGTTTACCCCTGTCCAGCTAGCGTTTCGGTATATATGGATATATCTCCTGACTGCCCGGACTGTGGGTGTTTGCGTACATTTGAACACATGATGTGGGCACAATTGCCCCCACATACCCAAGGAACTCAAGGTGAAAATCATCTCAAGACAAGGCTTTTATTCAGCCATCAAAAGCACGGATCGTCACCGCCTGCTTCAGGCAATCCAAGGGGCCCGCGATGCCGCGGGCAGCTAGGTACTCCCTGCCTGTCCCAAAGTGGGAGCGGCCCGCAGGGGGAGGGGGGGGGGGGGGGGGGGGTCGGGGTAAAACCCGGCTCTCCTCCCTAGGTCTACAAAAAAAGTTATTTATCTATCTATCTTCGGTCCACCGTCTGTTTATGTTACTTAAATTCTAGCCAGCTGTTCAGGTTATTTAACACTTCACATTTATTATTGCGATTCACTTTATTCCGAGGGCAGCCATTTTTGCAAGTGGCCGGGCCGGGTTGGTGGGTGGGCGGGCGGGGCATCTTTCGCTGTTTTGGTGGGCCAATCCCGGTGATAGCTGGTCTAAAATTATGTGCCGTAGGGTCGACTGGATATATATAACTCGATTTTTCAAAGGGCCAAGCGTATTTAGAAAAATGAGAAGCACAACTTCGCGGTTATCTTAGGTTTATTTACCCAACAGTTTCGGTCGGTGGACCGACCTTTTCAAGGAATATATATATTATATATATATATATATATATATATATATATATATATATATATATATATATATATATATATATATATAGGACATTACTTGCACAAGAAATTGAAATGCATAATGGAATAATTAACAGAAATTCACTAATTAAGTTTTTAACTAATTGCCTGATGGCCCTTATTGCAATTTACAAATTGTAGCCGTGGAGTTCGCAAGGCGGATCCACTTGGAACGAATTCTCGGAATGACACCAGTTTCGAGATAATAGTTCCCAAATTTTGCGGAGAAAGGCATTGGTGTTCCAGTTAGGTTCTTAACAAAACGTCGGTTTTTGCATTGAAGCACAAAATTAACTGGAACGACAATGCATTTCTCCGCAAAGTTCGGGAAATAATATCTCGAAACTGGTGTCATCCCGAGAATTCGTTCCAAGTGGATCCGCCTTGCGAACTCCACAGCTACAACTTGTACATTGCAATATTGGCCACCGGGTAATTAGTTAAAAACTTAATTAGTGATTTTTTTAATTATTCGATTATGCATTTCAATTTCTTGTGCAAGTAATGTCCGCCTTTTCGAGTAGACCAGTTCAAGTGCGCGCGCTAGCGCTATACTGGCCGCCGCCTATTTATGAGGGCCCCCCCTCCACTGAAGGGAGACTTTAAGCCATGCTTCCTTGTCCCAGCGTTGTCCTCGTGTTCTTCTTGTTGTTCCCTATATAGTTACATGGCGCAACCAACTCTGGGGGATCGGCCTTTAATGCGCTATCGTTTTCATACCGATTCTCCCTATTCTCCTATCGGCCTAGCTTGCGCGAGAGCTACAAGGTCTTTTCCATGGAGGAAGGCCCGTTCCTCGAGAACTCGCGCGAGCTAATTCTTCTTCTTTTTCTGCTCGTATGTCTGGCTCGCACGAGCAACGCTCCCTTCTTTTGAAGACGTTAAGTCGATGCCGTCACAATAACTAATATAATTTTGTTAACGAATGCTTGCGAAGAGTGTCAAATCTCGGTGAAAAAAAAGAAAGAAAGAAACGTGTATCTATACTAGTCAGTTTAGATGGAGCTTGGGTTTGAGTTTATTTTCCCAGCAAACGATGAGCAGTTTAGCACGTCTGCACGTAAAGAACACCTGCGCGTGACGCAGCTATCATCATCAACAGACTTGGTCGTTCCAACACGTTCTACATACGCCGCCGAAAGCCGTAAGCTGAACGCGACCGCTGGGGACGGAGTTGTGAGACGCCAACTGCGCTACTACTTCTACGTGTGCGACGCGAACCTCTCTACACGAAGCGTCTACGTCTACCGCCGTCCCTACGCACGTCTTCAGGGCAACGTATATAGCTTCTGTCTAGGCAGAGCATCAATGAAGGGTCAGAAAATCCGTGGTCGCGCTTCTGCTGGTCCCAGCAGGAGTCCAAGAGGCACGCCGCCGTATCCCTCGGAACGGCAACGCGACGGGTCTCAACTCAGCCTCGGGGACGCTGGCGAAGCTCTTCGGCCGGTGCCCGAAACCGGAGCGCTCTCCGTCTCGGAACTCTTTCGCCACTTACCCAGAAAATTGGTGTCCAAGCCCGGCATCAGGACGCACGTCATCGACGGGTACGTCATCCAGGAGTCGAATGAACCTTTTTCGACCGCCGACGCGACAACCAGCGACGCGGCCGCGCAGCATCACAGTCGCGTAAGCTCGGACGCCCCGCCGACGTCACTTCCGGCTTCTGGAACGACTGTGGACCCGGGTCCGTCTAGGGCTCGCCCCAAGAAGTCGACCCCTTCCGGTAGGCAGGGTCGGAAAGCAGCGGATCCGTTTCGCGTCAAGACGCAGCCGCCACCGCCGTCCACGACGCGGACTCCGGCGGCGACGTTGACCGTGCTCTTGACACCCGAACGTACTCCGACGTTATCGCCGAGCGAGAAGACGGCAGGAGTGCCGACGTCGGTGACACCGAGCGCCGCTCATATCCCCGACGCGAAGTCGAAGGGCAACGTCCCGCCGAAGGCATCGGCATCGACATCTCGTGGAGACTCGGCTTTGCAAGTGTTCATCACACCGCCGCTGCAACCTGCACCTCCTCCCCCGCCGAGCAGGAACTCGCCCGAAGAGTGGACGGTAGAGGACGTGGCCGAGTACATTTCGGGAATTCCGGAGTATGAGCATTACGCCGAGAAGTTCCGCTACCATGAGATCGATGGCGACGCGCTGTTCCTGCTGAAGGAACACCACCTGATGACGGCGATGAACATGAAGCTGGGACCGGCGCTGAAGATGTGTGCCGTGATAAGCTCGCTGAGAGCTGCGCCCTAAACTGAACTCGCGGTGTTCATTGCGACACCCATTGTTTGTTCACGTCGTGCTGATCCTGCTCAAAGAACACCACATGATGACTTCGATGAACATGAAGCTGGGACCGGCGCTGAAGATGTGTGCCGTGATAAGTTCGCTGAGAGCTTTGCCCTAAACTTAACTCGTGGTGTTCATTGCGTCACCCGTTGTGTTCACACGGTGTTCGTTGTAGCACGCACAGGTCTTCCCCTGGACGAGCGTCGCTGCAATTAGTGTGACATGTTGTACAAAGCATTGACCAAAGCATGACTGACTCTCTCTTCTTTCTCTCTGACATTTTTTTTTCTTTTTCATGGTAGTCCAACAAAGAGTTAGATTGTTATTCCTGTTAAATGAAAGAGTTTGTACATTTCCCCCCCCTGTTATTTTCGTGATTTTCTAGCTGCCTGTTTTAATTGTTAATGCAGGCTGTTTTTACTTGGCACTCAGTACTTTTCGCATGTTGCGCATTCAGGTAAATGTTAGTGTTAGCACCATAAGAATGGAGGATGGTCAACATAGTACATGCGACACATTAGACCAATATGCTGGCGAGGACAGCCTGCAGAAAAGACCGTGAGCGCTTGCACTTATCAACTCAGAGCAAAAGAAGACGCCGCATATCCACGAAGTGAATGATGATGAGTGGGCGAAGCACCGGGGGATCATTCGGGCAAAACGCCGGAAGCGTTAGCCGGAGCTTCGCGTACATATATATATATATATATATATATATATATATATATATATATATATATATATATATGTGTGTGTGTGTGTGTGTGTGTGTGTGTGTGTGTGTGTGTGTGTGTGTGTGCACTGTACATGTGTACAGTTTATACAGCGCTTATATAGCCATTGTGCACCGCAGCGCCCCTAGCGGTCTCCATGCAAACCAGAGCTACGGACTACGAGGGACAAGGCTCGGCCCTAAGGTGCTTCGCCCCTAAAATAAAGTGAGCGAACAACGAACAATATTTCAAGTGACGTCTGAATCGTTATCAGCTGTGCCGACACTCCACACCAGCAAAATATAATTTTTTTAGAAGTACCATCGACTGTTAAATTACCAAGGTAGAAATAAGTATTCTTTATTTATTCACATTCCTAGTTTCGCACGAAAGCATTATACAATTCGCTTATTGGCAGTGATGCAAATACTTGTCAGCACTAAAGGAACACACAATGTGTGAAATACATGCTTTGTCGCCATGCATTCAACGGGACTCAGCACCAATTTAAATTAAAGGAGTACTAACACACACATTTCTTACGTTTTTTTTATATCTGCCTTAAATGAAAGCGCTCGATTTCGACACCTTAGAACTAAGTAGCAGCAAGTCTCAGAACTATTGACCCTTACAGTGTCGTTTTTATTGCGATAGCAATTATATGGACACTCAATAGCAGATTTCTGCCGTCGGCGTCGCCGTCACCGTCGCCGTCGCCGTGAGGTTCCGTATGACGTCATTTGGAGAAGAAATCGTCGCCGCGCGCCGAACGCTGTATGTGCGAGTGAAAGGGCGCGAGGGGCGCGTCTTTCACGGGGAGTGAACGCACGGCGGAGAACAAACGCGCGTTCTGCGCCGTGCTCGCTTAAGGGCTGCAGAAGTAGGCGTCTCTGTTCTCCTTCACAATCACCATGTATGTAGAGCAAACGCGCCTTCTTCCGACGAGCGAGAGGCCGTGGGGGAGGGGGAGGGAAGGGAGGCGACGTTTAGCTGCGGCACGCAGTGCCTATTTATTATCAGAGGCTCCGGCAACAGTCACCAACGCCGCACGCATTTTGAGCGAACGCGGGCAAAACGCCGATGGCGTCGACAACAGTTCTGCGTGTTGCCGATGCTGCTGCATGTCCAAGTTTATACAGCTGATAAAGCTAATATCATTACTCCGTATAGCTCTCTACAAGTTTGCTATCGCAATTGATGCTTCGCCTTTCAGGTGAAACTGCGACAACTTTTTTTTTTCCGAAGGTAACACACCCGCAGTATCGGGTTTTCTCTCGAATATAAAAACGAACACGACGTTTTCTTTGTGGCTGTGCAAACGTGCAAAAATGACAAGGATAATGTCAAATGATCTCCTGGTAATTACCCTCTCAGTCTATGACAATAGGCATGTCAAAAGGAACATATCGGTACGGAAAAGCGGAGACGTACCGGTACGTCAGCAACGCTGGAAAGACTATAAAGCTTTTCTTCGACCAGTTTCAATCTCGGTTTTCAGAAGCGTGGTCAGGAAGTCTATGTGACGCCACGAAGCAGAAGGGCGTCACGTGGGAGTAGAAGATTGTGACGCTCTGGCACTCACCTTGGCTCGTTAGGTTGCCTGGTATGATGCTACTGGTTACATGTTCTGATGTAGCGGCATACCAGACGACATGTGCTAGCAGGAGAGAGTACCGGAACGTCGCGATGTTATGCACCCACGTGACCACCTTCTGCGTCGTGATGTCACGACACGTAGAACTCCTGACGAATGAAACTGAAACTGGTTGTAGCGTAGCTTCAATAGTACAATAATTACGCTACTCATATTCTTGTACTTGTTTCGAGTTTCGAGTTCGAGGACATTCATCGAAAGCACAAAGATAAGACGTGGAAAATGTCCTGTCAGCACTCCTTTAACTGAGCATAAGGGACCGAACCCCCCACCATGCAGCTGTGTAGATACTTTCCTCATACTATACTCGTCTCCAGTGCAGAGTGAGAGACCATAGCGCACCAGCGCCTGTCGACCTCTCTGCATTTCCTGTCAATAAAAAATATATTTTGTTAAGTTACAAAAGATGGCGGTTTAAATTGTGTAACATTCAGTCAATTTCATGTATTCGTGTTCGTCGCCAGTGCGCCGTCATCAACATTCAGTCATGGCCATCCCTTAGCCATCATACCCTCGTCCTCACGACGCCCTGATCATGCATTTGTCTCTATGTCGTAGTCGTGACACCGTTACCGTCATATCACCATCATATCATCCCCGTCATCAGTAACCAGGCCCGTAGCCAGGAATTTTTTTTTCGGTAAAACTCGTAATATGTAAATTATGTGACTATTTTTATTACTGTTTTATTAATAGATTTAAATTTTTAGTTTTGAGATGAATCTTCCTAATAGTATAATATTTTTATACGGACGATTCGTCTCAATAGATTTCATTAATAAACGATTGTCGCAGTTTCACCCGAAAGGCGAAGCATAGTTGTGATAGCAAATTAGTAGAGAGCTATACGGAATAAGGATAGTAGCTTTATCAGCTGTATAAACTTGGACATGCAGCAGCACCAGCAACGCGCAGAACTGTTGTCGACGCCGTCGGAGTTTTGCCCGCGTTCGCACCGAACGCGCGCGGCGTCGGTGACTGTTGCCGGTGCCTCTGGGGGCGTCTCGGAGGTTTTCGACGAGTTCAGAACGGGACACCCGTCGAGCAGCGTCGGAAATCTTACCCACCACCTCGCCTCGCAACGTTTTTATATAAATACGCATTTGGTGCCGCAGCTAAACGTCGCCTCCCCTCCCTCCCGTCCCCCCATGGCCTTTTGCGTGACGAAAGAAGTCGCGTTTGCTCTCTATATACGGTGATTGTAAAGGAGGAAAGAGACGCTTAATTCTGCAGCCCTTCAGGGAGCACGGCGCAGAACGCGCGTTTGCTATCCGAGGTGCGTTCGCTCCCCGTGAAAGCGCGCGTCCCTCGCCCCCTTTCACTCGCACATACGGCGTCCGGAGCACGGCGACGATTTCATCGCCGTTGACGTCACACGGAACCTCACGCGACGGCGACGACGGCAGAAATCCGCTTTGGAGTGTCCATATAATTGCTATCGCAATAAAATAAAACAGCGTTACTAAGAGTCAAAAATAAAAAAAGACGAAGAGTGGAAATATTCGTTTTATTGAGGCACACCATCGGGTGCGGCGTCCTCTGCTCTTTTGTGATGCTCCGGGTAGCTTACGCAGTGGCCCGTTCGGCCAGTGTACTCAGCGCCGTAGGACATGGGCGTCGTCATCAGTGCGTCGTTATCATGCGGTCTCCCTGAATGTTTCGTGGTCATGCATTCGTGGTCAAGCATTCGTGGCCATACCGTCGTCGTGCATGATGATGCCGCCATCTTCGTACCACCGTCATGTCGTCATGGTGACGCCGCCGTCGTCATACCATTGTCATCATTCGAGCACCGTCATCCGATTATCGTCTTTCCAGCATCGTAATCCCATTATCGTCATGTCATCGTGCTCGTTCCAGCACCGCCATAGTCCAATGTCGTCATGACGTCACAGTCAAGATGTCTTCGTCAAGCTGTCGTCGAGTTTTATCGAAACAATTCTAAACCCAGAACGCTATAGTCATTAAAACAGAGTATGCAAATTATCCCTGCAGCCCTGCGATCTGTGACCACAAGCTCCCCGCATTTGGGCGCAGCACGTGGCCTCATTGCGCCTGCCCAATAAAGCGCCGATTGTCTCGCTCAAGTTGTCGAATAATGTTTTAGTATGACATAGTGAAGGGGGGGAAAGATACCGCGCTGACAACAGGACTTCAAAATGCAAATGCAAGTGCACCCCCTGTACGTCGTACGTACGCCTATGGTTCAAGTTACGTGAAACACCCGGTATAAATATATATCTGATTTCAAGGTAGAGGCATCTATGGTTGCCGAAAGGTTGTACTTGAAAGTTTATGCCACTTATTGCACAGCATATCTTTTACAGATTTCTCTTTCGAGATTTTATCTTGATTGAGAGAGCTTTTCGTTGACTTCGAAACGTCCTTTTGATGAAGTGGTTAAAAAATGGGTACAAAAATACACACTCTAAACCCAGAACGCTATAGTCATTAAAACAGATATATGCTAGCTCAAAATATTTATAACAAACAATATGCAGGACAATTACAAAGCACACAAAATCAAAATTATCCCTGCAGCCCATGTTATTGCTGCAACGCACACAGCTATCGGCCCGACAGCGATCTGTGAAAACGCTTCATACTGTACTACAGTGGCATAAATAAGAAGTATAATTACCTCCACAAGCACATCGATGCACGCTGATAGATCCACAAAGCCGCGAAGGACAGGGGTAAAACAGTTGCCTTGCCCCGCATTTGGGCGCAGCACGTGGCCTCACGTGCTTGCGCCTGCCCAATAAACCGCCGTGTTCCCTTCTCTGCGATACGCCTTTGATGTCAATAAATATTACGGCCTTTTATATGCGGTATCAAGTCAGTAATTTAGGTTAAAAGTTTTTACATGTACTTTTTGCGCACTTCAACAGAAAATACGACACTAACGAAACTTCAGCCGCAAACAAATATGGTTGCTGCTATTGCCATGGGTGTTCTGTGTTCGTAAACCGTCGTTCGTAAGCTGACCGGGCAGCGTGATTCTGCCTTGCAGATTACAGCTGGCAATTCGTTTTTTTTTTGTTTTGTTTTGTTTTTCATGGGGAAGTATTCGCTGTGCTGTAAACACTAGCTGTTTCCTCAACGACTCATCGCGACGAGGTTCAGTGAAGCAAAATTGGCAAGACCATGTTGGCGCACGTCGCTTTTGTGTATGTCGCCGAGAGATGGCCAGTTTCACTAGCTTAGTGCGCTGAAACTAATGCAAACGTGCGAACGCAGTCTGCTGCACATTTATACAGCAGGCCTGATTTTTAATTATTCAGTGATTAAATAGAAACACCTCTTCATGCAAGCAAGGGGTCCGCTAGTCTATTTTTTTCATCAACTTTCACCAACAAACACGAGCTGTGGAATCCAGCAATACATGTTGTATCAGACCAGCAACAATCTGCATAAGAAAAAATGTCACAGTTTCGCCCTAAGGGCGAAGCAATGAATGCGATAGCAACACAGCAATGTCATACGAAGTAAGGTGAGCGGCTTTGGTAGCAACAACACGCAGAACTGTTGTCAACGCCATCGGCGTTTTGCCCGCGTTAGCTCAAAATGCGTGCGGCGTTGGTGACTGTTGCTGGAGCCTCTGATATAAATAGGCACTTGGTGCCGCAGCTAAACGTCGCCTCCCTTCCCTCCCCCTCCCCCACGGCCTCTCGCGCGTCCGAAGAAGGCGCGTTTGCTCTACATATATGGTGATTGTGTACTGAGGGTGCCGACACCGGTGACAACAGTTTATGCATGGAAACAACTCTTCTCTCGTATGTTCACAACACGTAAACACACCATAAACATAATTGACCAAAAGACCCATGTTGCCAAACGTTGTACCAACAACCACTTACACACAAACACACACTCATACCTTCTATGACACACACACACACGCGCGCAACACACACACACACACACACACACGACACACACACACACGTGGAGAATAAGACAAACGTCCTACAATCACGACCTGACATTGATTCTACACATCCTGGATTCCCATCGGCGTCTATTGTGAGTGGCCAGTGCCCTGGCTGTGTGTTAGAAAACGGCATTGCCTCCATGTTAAATATGGGCAGGATGGCGGGGAAAGTGGTCTACATATTTTTTAAAGAGTGTGTTTCGTTTAGTTGTTAGCCCTTAGCGCACAATGGAACCTAACACAAAAGTTGGCCGATATCTGCTACGTGGTGACCATATTTTACATAAAGGTCTATTCTGTAACACAGACAACCTGGCCTGGCCATTGTGCTGGGAAACTGCTTGGCCGCCAAGCACAATCTGCGCTGCTATACTTTGCCGGTGACAAACTGTCGCGCAGAAGCTCACGCACAAATGTTTAAAGAATGGGACGACAAGCCGTCTACAGTTTGTCATGTCAAACTAACAAGCGCAAACAGCTACGATTGTGTACATTTTGGGTAAATAGTTCAGTTCGCGCCGGTTGCTCCACGTGTTGCATACTGATTGTTTTTATTTATTATTATCATTATTATTAATGATGAATCGATCAAAACTGCTCGCGCACACAGGGCGCGACGTTTGCGGCGTTTCAATGCACCATTTCCCGTGGGTTCCGTACGCGGCCGGCCGGTGCACTGCGTTACCGCGATAAAGAAAATAGTTCATCAAAGAAACTAACCATAAAACTTTCATACACTTAAAAACCACAGAAATTGTTAAGCAATATTTTTATATTACAAAATTCGTTAATAAACATTACAATTCATGTCCATGAAAGCGTGTATTTGAATGCGCGTACTTGTGTGAATGCGCGTTTGCGCTGTTGACTCTTTGGCGCATTCCGGGTGTTTGTACGTGCGGCGTATGCCGCGGTATGCGTGCAGTTTCCTTGAGTTCGCTGCGTTTTCTGCGCGCTTGGTTTGCCTCGCTGTGACTTCTTTGGTATATTCGCACTTGTTTCTCGCATTTTATGGGCTTCTTGTTGCCTCGAAGATCACCATGATCGCCTCCGACTCAGCCACATCAAAGGTGAGTGATAGTTTCGAATTCCCCTTGCTCGTTCATTGCGACGCGATCAACAGAAGCGCGAAAGTGCGTACAGCGCCTGTGCGTGTCTTCCGCGCGCCTCTATGCGCGTTTTCATTACTAGTACTCTCCTTCTGTTCCGAGAATTGGCTGTATGTACCAACGTTACTAGGCAAGCTAGTCTAATAACGTTGGTATGTACAGCACTGGATTTGTGATATTGAACATGAAATTTTGTCCTGGGTTAACTTCACGGTGCGCTTGTGGCGACGTAAAGCAGCTATGTGGGGCCAGCGAAAACAGGACATGTGCCACGGCCGGGCTGCGTATTTCTATTTGCGCCCACGCACAGTGCTCGACCGCTGGCGACACGCTGCGCCGCTCGTGCGTACCGCGTTTCTAGGTGGTTTCTTTCGCCGAGGGCGCTCGAACGCAATCATATGGTTCGCATGAATGCAGGCCTTGGAAGCGTTGGAGGCCCTGGAAGCTGTATGGCTGAGTGGTAGAGTGTCAGTGTACTAGAGTACACTCTACTGAGTGGTTACTGCGCTCGCTTCGGGGTCATGCGTACGCGGGTTCGAATCCCGCCGTGTCTCGCTTCTAAGAAGCGAGCGCGCGCGCCAGGTCGAGCCCGGCCGTGGTTGTGGCCCACGATATTTGGTACGGTGTTCGAGCACCGATTCAATTAGCCTTATTAATGAGCGCTCATGCTTTGCCGTTTCGGTAGAAAACAGTGCGACGTGAAATCACCCGAACTGTACTGTAATCAAACGTATTTCGTTCGTGCCACGCCGTCCAGTGACGTGCATCTGCTACATAGCGTGTCAGCGTCCTTGTAGCAGCGAGGGGTGGTGTGGCCGGCGAAAATATGCGTGGGACGATTTGCAGTTCGAATGTAATGTGCTGCGCTGTTCGCTTCAGGGTCGAGTGCACCGCGTTGCTTACACGCCGTGCGGTCGCTGACACGCCGTGCGGTCAACGCTCGCGCCATCAGAAAACATATAGGAAGCCGTGGCGCGCTAATAATATAGAATTCCAAGGCTGTGCAGCCAAACGAAAAAGTTTACGGACCATCGGGAACGCAGCCTAGTATTCGCATTTACAGCTTCTACCAGTATATGTGAACAGCATTGTGGTGTTCGGTTTTACTGACTGCTATTGCAGGCTGCATGGAAATTGGACGTTTTCTGAGATCCTGTGGGCTGTAAACTTTTTCAAGCGAAGCTTGTATTGCCTCACGAGTGTCGGTGGTGGGGGGTGTCACGCTAAAACCCTATCGAAAACCTTTCGAAAATTCGCGTCGCATTCACTTGGTATACACCAAAATTGGCATGGACGGGTATGGATGTATGACTAACATGACTGATAGGTCATGACATCAGTAACATCACATGCTCGTCTGTTACGTCGCGATTAACGATAATAAAATCACGTGTGGCGCACACCCGCATTTGATATGCGAGTATGCGCCACAAATCCCAGGGACAAGAAAGAAAGAAATCACGTGTGGCGTATGCATGCCCGCATTGGATATGCGGGTATGAGCCAGGGACAAAAAAAAATAAAGAAGAAGAAGAAAGAAAGAGAGCGCGAGGGTTTCCGAAGCCCAGGCGATCGAAACGTCAGCGAAGAGCAGCCGACCCTCACTTTAGGGCAAACCAAGCGGAACGCCTGCGACAGCGTCGTCTTTCCACAAGCTTCGCTTACCCGGTACTGCGCACGCGCAGTCGGTTAATTCTGCGCGTGTGCAGTACCGCGGCTCCAAGCGCTAGGGGGCCCCTACGCTTGCGTCCCCCCATAGAGTTAATTTAACCAACTCTAGAGTAAAAGCTCCCCATAGTGCCCATGTATTGTAATCGGAAACCGCAAGGGCGCCGCCATGTTGCTACTCTATGCAGGCGCAGACGAGATGCGATTCGGGCGAGACGCGCTATCAACTTGATCTCGATCCCTCCGTCAGTATGGTAGCCGATCTAGTTAAGGCACCTGCAAACGCAGCCTTTTAGACACCGTCAATTTCACATTCAAATTTTCTAAATAGCCATCCAATATTTATTCAAAACATGCGGAATGAACTTCAAACGTCTGTGCCTACGTGCTACGTGTAAGTGCTTGCTTTTGTATAATATGTTGAATGTTTTTAGTGCTACGAAAAATTTGTCGTAGCAACATGGCGGAACCTATGGAGTTCACACTTTTTTCGCCCAGCTTTTCCTCTAGAGTCAGCATACTAACTCTATGCGTCCTCCTAATCTAAAACTATTTTCTCGACAGGGGAAGGGCTGCTGAATGCTGGGAAATCGGGTTATGTGCCTTGCCAACCATGAGTGGTTTGTTTTCCACCGGTGCGCGCGCGTTCTACTTTATTTTTTACAGCGTAAGCTGTTATGGGCTCATTCCAATAGCCGTTTCGGGTCGCGATGATTCCGCCGCCGGCGGCCGCGTCACCACTATCGCCGGAAACGCGAAAAAAAGTACCCGATTCTCGCCGGGATCGAATCCGCGCCCGCTGCGTGGGAGCCGGATACTCTACCACTGAGCCACGCAAGCGCTTGCTATCGAGCCGCGGAAAATACCCTAAGGCAAACGCAGGGTGAGACGACTCGAGCCTCCGCCAGCATTGTGGCGCCATCTAGGCAAGATGCCTGCAAACGCAGCGTCCGCAGGCTCAGACGACGATATGCGATTCAGACGAGGCGCGCAATCAACGCGTTCCCGAGCTGCTGAGACTCCGCCAGTATGGTGGCGCCATCTAGTTAAAGTGCCTGCAAACGCGGCGCGCCCGACATGTAAGTTGTAGTAAGGCTTGATCGGGCTCAGCAGACTGCTGTGGAGAGCATTACAAGTCGCAGTTCGCCGTCGACGCCGGGTGGACAGTTCAGATCATTATCATCAAATGAGGCGAACAGACTGCCGCGAAGACCCTTTTGTGTGTGGTGCCCAAATTGGAGCTACTCTTGAGCCGCTCCACCAGCTTAAGCTGTGACTGTGCTGCGTGTGCCGCGCAGGCCTGTGACTGTTTTTCCCCCATGTTCTCCGTTCGACGCCATCGAGTGCTTTGAGCAAACGGCTACGTGTAGGCGATCTTTGCATTCACGGAAATGGCAGATTCCATGGCATTCTAGGTTCTAATTTATTGGGATAGAACGTAATCGCGTGAAATTTCAGCCTTTGGCACTTCAGTAACACTTTGACTTACAAAGTTCGAAAATCAGTAAGCGAACGAGATGCGTCGGCTTTTCTGCCGTGTCGTTCCACTGTGCTTCCAGGGGCATGTATGCATTATCGACAATATTGTTGCATAAATGTCAAAAATTAGCAGAGTTTTTTGTGACTATACAAGTAGATGGTTTTGTCAATAAGTTATAATTGCTTTGAATTCACACACTATAGAGAGGACAGAGTGAAAGGGGAGCACATCCTTGTTAACTAAATGACGCTTTGCGACAAGCTTGGAACAATGCTTTGTTGGTGGAGGAGTTCTATGAAATACTTTCTTTGAGAGTAAGCAAAATGTAGTAGCAGCAGCTAGACGGGAGTAAGAAAATGCAACACGATGGTTTTATTTGAAAAAGCTGCCTTTAAGAAGTGACTGCCTTTAAGAAGCAAAAATAATTTTAGAAATTAGGAGAAGAATTAAAAATAATTATTTGCCCACCTCACACTGTCAGTGGCAAGAGCAGCCACACTTTGTTCTTTTGAAACAGTCATTTATATCCATCCATTTATGTCAACTTAATGGTCCATGTAGATCTTTTAATTGTTGCTTTTGATGTATTGTGGCCTCGTGTTTTAATACTGACATCTGTTTATCAGATTCAAAATGAACCTGGAGACACCACAACCATTCCGGAACGCGAAAGGTGCATTCTTTGGTCATTCATCTAGCGTCACCATGATCAAATGCAGTGATGCCGTGAGAATGCATTGCAGGGAGCAGAAGGAAAACATTGCTGATGCGACCGCAACCATTTCCTCCATTGATCAATTTGTGCGCAGTGCCTTCAATAGCAGACATGCACTTAATCACTTAGACTTTGCAACTGCACCAGGACTAGGAGTAAATTTCGGTGTCACTTGTGAACATACTAAACATAAAATGTCTTTTCAGAGTATATGCCTGATATACGAGGGGCGTTCGGAAACTTGGTATTATTGGAACCATAAGTTTGGAACAGGTGTACACATTAGGCATCAACATGAATGCACGTCTTTTTAATTTTAACAGAATAAAAATATGTCCAATGTAGTATTGCAATTCACCGCAAAGCAAGATCGAGCAGTGATCCAGGCTTTCTGCATTTCAAGGGACAAAATTCCGAAGAGATTGATGCCTAGCTGCACGGTGTGCAGTGTCAGTCACTACATACCGTAACCCTGCCCCATGAATCTCCTTGGCATTGTGTCTCTTGAGATGCAGAAACCGGATCGCTGCTCATAAAGCAATTTGAAATCGGGCGGGTGGGGGAGAGTTCGCAGGGCTCTCCTCTGGATCAGCCAGTGGTTGCCCTCTGCTATACTGGCAATCACACCTTAATGAGAATCAATGATGCATGTTACCCTATTATTGAACCAAGTGTATTCCTTGTTTTGTATTAAGGAGACACTAAAGACACCATAAATCAATTACAACTGAAAAAGCACCCTTTTAAATTTCTTATTTCTGTTAATTTCTTGGCAGTAGGTTGATTATGATATGAGAAAATGAAGCTCAAAGCTCCATTTTCCAAGTATCGTCCCGATACCCTAGTGCTGATACCTGATTGTGATGTCATAGATTTCAAGCATTTTTACCAACCTGGGTTGTTTTGGCTCAGTAAAAGTTGTTGACGCTTTTTAATTTCAGTCTTTAGCTCTTTTGAAGTATAATGAAGAATGCCTTTATTTGTAAAAAAATTAAACTCCAGCAGACACCAACAAAATCCATGACTTCACTTTACTCAGCCTCTTGTCAGTGTACGAGTGAGTCCTTATGTATAGTAGGAAGGTCATTTACAGATACGCGTGAATTTATTTTTCTCTTTAGCGCTCAGCCACCGTGGTTGCGTAGTTGCCTTGGCATTGTGCTGCTAGGCATGAGGTCGTGGATCAAATCACCACATTTTGATGTAGATGAACAGTAAAACCACTCGAACACTGTGCAACCCCAGGTGGTCAAAATTAATCTGGACTCCCCCATTATGGTGTACCTCATAATCAGATTGTGATTTTGGCATCTAAAACTCCAGAATTTATTTAATTTAATTTCTCTTTAGTGCTCTTTTAAGCTGTAGCATTCATTATCTCTACAAAAACTCGTGCTCAAGGTATTCTTAAAGATTTAGTAAACAGTAAATAAAAGTGTCTACAAGAGTTCAAGTATAGCTACTGCCATAGCCTCATTACTATAGAATCACAGATGGTTTTCAGTTTCACTAATGTTTCTTCCCACATTAAAAAAAATTGGCAGTGCAGCCATCCTTTAGAGACGATTGGCAACATTAATGCAATTACCATTGTTACGATCAGTGTGTAATTAGTGATGATACATGATGAGGATTCTTATGATGGTAGAATTAACGAGACAGCCAGAATTGTGATACATTGTGTGAGGGTGCGATGACGCCCGTCCAGGCAAATGACTCAGTCTCCCATGAGGTCTCTGACGTGGACATCGAGTGACTTCAAGTTGATGGCGACCTGCTTCTCAAAGTTGTAGTTGTCCACAAACTTCTAAGTCTGCTCCATGATATTGCGCAGCATGTGCTTTGCGAGTCGATTCATTTGATTGATGAGGTAGCGGTTGGCACACCCTGCCTTTGTGGCTTATGTACACTTCATACAGCTGAGTAGAATCTCGCAGGTTACTTCAGGGACACTGCAAGTGAATCTGATGTGTAGTGTTAATTGCATTAACGTCGATAGTTATCTTCTTCTTCGAGCTCCTACTGCTACTTGCCAGCACAAGCAGCAGTTGCCTAAGATGGCTTGAAAGGGGTTAATTGAAGAGTGGCACATACACAGGGACCCAAGCTGGTCTGTCGGTTGTTTATGAACCTGTTTCCCTCAACATAGCAGCTCGATATTCTACCCGTTAGACTATGGACTACCAAGTGACGCAAAATTGGAGGGAAAATTGTTAGACAGACATCCGAAAGTATGTGAAGAATCCTAAGACTGCTAATTGCATTGAGAAATCCTGAATGTTATTGATATTTTGGTTTACTTATTATGTTGTTGTTTGTGCTGGATAAATCCTCGTTTTTTGAAGCACATGTCATCCAAACAGCATGAGAAGCTATGAAAGTAGTCAAGTAAGGTTAGCATTCCAGGTCTGGAACAGGCACTGTTGTGATTTATTTGGAGTACGACTGTTGTGTGAATGTGCTTAAAAGCCTTAAAACTTCCTTGCTAACATTTACTTAAACGTGCAGGTTCACATAGGTTGGAGGAGTGCTCGTTAAGAGATGGTCCTGGCTACAGCTTACCATAGCCTGCCACGGTGGACCAGGCAAGTTTGCAGGGGTCTTGCTTCACCGTACGCTCACAGAGGAGGACTCACTCTTTGGAAACAACACCAAGGGGCAAAAAGAGGCTCTTGACCCCATCAGGGTCAGTGCTGTCATAGGCAAGTACCGTGCATCTTTTGCCGTCGCATTTTTGCATTCACTTTCTGTATTTTAAGTTACCAACTTGCCATTAGCATAACAAATGACATAACAAGTAGTGTGTGTATGCATCTGCATGCTACTGCTCATATGATCTTAAATGCCTACGGCATCCATACTCAAATGCTTCTGAATTTTGAAAGCCGTCTTAACTGCCAGAAGTTTTTGGCGGCTCCACCAAACAAAATTATGTGCATTTGCGCATTAGTTGTGCCACTTGACTGTCAGTGCAATGAATACTTGTCTGTGAAGCACACTTCCAATATAGTGGCATGGAGGGTGTGCTTAAGTAGCCTGAAAGTGTTGTTATAATATAGGAATTGCGGAGAAGCTATGCACAAGTGCAGTTCCTGCTCAACTCGAGGGACAGCACTTCCACCAAACATCAGCAATCACAATGGCCCTCAAGGTTCTGTAACACAAAACACACCAATTGTTTCGCCTAGTTTAACAGACCACATTGAATTAAAATTGCTCCTGTCTTGAAGGAGGTCCATGTGGTGCCAAACAGCCTGTCATCAGAGGGAACATAAGTTGTGTGGCATTTTTGTTTGGTTGTTCCGATCAAATCACCAATAGGGACAGAGTTACCAGCATCACTGTCAATAATACTATGTTTAGCAAACACTCATTCATTCTAAGCACCTATTACCTGCAAGTTGGTAACTTAAAATACAGAAAGTGAATGCAAAAATGCATTCTATTTATTAACATGCACTTCATCACTTTGTTTTATAAGATATGGTAAAAAAATATGTTTATGTGGCATTTCTCCCCATATTTATATAAATTGAGCAGCATGGAATAGGCCCTTGGCAAGTACTGTCCAAAGCTCTTTACAGACTATGGGACATGTCCACAACTCTTATTCTGAAGTTGTTGGAACTTTCTCCTGCTTTCTTACTTGAAGGGAGCACTTGCCTGTTATATATGGGTTATTATAAACCATTGCTGAAGTAGCCTATGGGCTTAAATTTATCAAAAAGATGAATGGGCTCTCAAGGTGCTCTTGTTTAACCAGTTGATATATCAAACTTTCGAATCACGAATTGAATAGTGTTCTATTCGATACGGTCTTCGAATGGAATAGTCACTATTCGTTAATGCAAATATTTCTCGAATACTTTTTGAATATTTCAAAATCCCAAATAAACATGAAACTAGAGTGAAACTATGGTTAAATTTTCACCTTAACAGGCATAGTAAATACATAAAACATGAAAACTTGCGTAGTAGAGCAGGCTGCACCGCTTAGGCAGCCATACTTTACATGCTATACAGCAATCATTCACTCTAATTGAAAAGTTCGATGCCGGTGAAGAAACTATTTGTTTGCTGCTGAATTTCTGCTTTTAATTGACAGTGCTTCATAATGTAACATGCAATGACAGAAACTTGATAACTTTAAGAATACATGGATGTGAATGTCATTTTGTATTGTTATAACAGCTGTTCATTGTTCAAAAATGTACGATATTCGATTCGATTCGCTTCTGGGATTATTTGATTCGATTCGGTCGGAAAAATGACTATTCGCACACTACTAATATACCGAGGTGTTTCAGCGAACACGTTCAAAAAATTTTAAAGGTTGCCTATGGCAGATATCACTATTCTAGTTCATGAGCTAGTCTACTCGAAGTGGCAGACATTACTCGTACAAAAAAATTAAAGGGCATAATCAACTAATTAACAAATATTCACTAATGAAGTTTTTATGTAATTACCTTGTGGGCCATTTGCAGTTTACAAATTCTAGCTGAGGAGTTCGAAAAGTGGATCCACTTGGAACGAATTCTCAGGATGACACCAGTTTCGAGATATTAATTCCCATACTTTGCAGAGAAATGCATTGGCATTCCAGTTACTTTTTTTAATAAATCGTCATTTTATGCATTGAAGCACAAAAGTTGTGCTATCTGCCACAGGCATACTTCAAAATTTTTGAAAGCATTCGCTGAAACACACTGGATTTATTGCAGATTTAAGTTCTTCAAAGTGAGTTTTCGACATAAAGTGGGCAAATAATATTGTAAGCGACAATAAAGCGACAAAACCTTTTTAGTATTCACAGTTTTACACATGGTTTATTGTTGTATGCAGGATCATCATCATCATCAGCCTATATTTATGTCCACTGCAGGACGAAGACCTCTCCCTGCGATCTCCAATTACCCCTGTCTTGCGTACCTGACTCCAACTTGCGCCTGCGAATTTCCTAACTTCATCACTCCACCTAGTTTTCAGCCGTCCTCGACTGCGCTTACCTTCTCTTGGTATCCATTCCGTAACTCTAATGGTCCACCGGTTATCCATCCTACGCATTACATGCATAGGATGGATGACCGTTACATGCGTAGGATGGATAACCTACGCGCAGGAGTCCCACTCCTTGCAGGGGTGGGACTCCTGCGCCAATTGCGCCATTGTGATACAAACGCAATTTCCTGCGCCAAACACAGAAAATTGACCGAAATTGCGCTACACTGCGCCAGAAGGGCAACGGCATGTGTGCTCTGGCAGTGGCCGCGAACTGCGAGCGGATTCGTTTTCCAAAAAAGAGTGCAACCATTCACATTTGAACACCGCGCTAAGGCGCCTCCCGCAGTGTCTCGCAATTTTCGCGCTTATAACACTGGACGTGCGTGGCCACTCCCAGCTGTAGCCGCTGCTGTTGGAATGGCCAGGCCAGCTGTACTTGGAGTGTACTAGAATACGCTTGAGTGGGCCGAGCGGTGTGGTGGTCCGAAGCTGAGGTGCAAAATAACAAATAGTAGGCTGATGGCGCTGCAAGTGAACTAGGAATTAGGAAGTCATGGGCTGCAGCGGGTGCAGCGGGAAGGCGTCTCTGCTGCCAGGGCCGGTATAACGTAAAACTATTGCCATCTGTTTCTATGCCCGTAGGGGGGCGGCCTGAGCCATTTGGACCTATGACAAAGGGCTAATGGCGGATTTGGAATAAAAAGTCGCAGTTTCAAAAGCAAAGCATCGATTTCAATTGCAAATTAGTAGACAGCCATACGAAGTAAGGGTAGTAGTTTTATCGGACGTGTAAACTTGTAAACGTTCACTTGCTAACTAAATTAAGAAGCATGGTGACACGCACACACTAGCAAACATGAACACATCCCACTTGATGACTGCAGAAGATCACTGTCAGAACGCTATAGGGAGAAAGCGCGGCCGCAGCAGCGAGTGAATTGGCCTTAGAACTGCTTCTTGCTTCAACACGAACTAAACGTTGAAAGCAGAGCGCATACGAAGCTACCAGCACTCGGCGCATGCACTTTGTCCCCATCGCAGATCCCTTTCAAGATAAGGCTCTCGCGGGCGCGTCCTATGCAGCATGTGCCGGAGTAGAACCCCCCCCCCCCACCTCCCTCCCCTCCACCCGGTGCCTTGCGTGCGACGGGAGACGGCGCGCTTCCTCCCCGCTTTCATCCCTTGCGCGAGCGAAATTGAGCCGCCATCGTCGGCTCACCATCACATCTTTTCACCAGCACATACGGCGTGTGGCGACGGCGTTATCACCTCTGGAGTTTATACGGAACATCTTGATGAAGGCAGAAATACACACCTGGAGTGTCCATATAATTGCCATCACAATAAAAACACATTGGAACAGTTTTACATTATACCAGACCAGGGTTGATTACGGCTTGGTGGGTCTGCAGTGACATATGATGGCCCAGAAATTATGTTACCGCGTCGATTAGACCGCATAATTTTAGAACATTTACTGCTATCATCATGAGCGTTGGTGCAAGAGTATATAATTCGAGCATAGTGCCACCGATGTTTTCGGCTTTACAGAAAAGCATGCGCCATGCCGCCGCTCGACCTACTCTTCCATATTCTAGTACGCTATAGCTATAAAGCGCGCTTCTACTATGCTTTGTGTTTGTTTATTCCGTGTCTCTCGTGATTTCAGAGTGCGCTGCCATATTCCATTATGCCACGAAAATTCAGATTGGCCTGCAGATTTTTCTGCTCCAAGCTGCTCCAAAATGAAATTTCAACTGCTCCAAAATGAAATTTTAATTGCTCAAAAAATTACTCCAAAATGACTTTGGGCAGTCCCACCCCTATCCTCGGTTACGTAATGCTTCTATGACTGCTGGTATCTCTACTGAATCAAATGCTTTATCATAATCTATGAAAGTCATATAGAGTGGTTGATTGTACTCTGCAGATTTCTCTATTACCTGGTTGATGACATGGATATGATCCATCGTAGAATATCCCTTCCTGTAGCCAGCCTGTTCTCTTGGGCGGCTAAAGTCAAGTGTTGCCTTGATTCTATTTGAAATTACCTTAGTGACATGACCAGGGGAAAAGCTGCGGGAGAAGATGGAATAACAGTCGATTTAATAAAGGATGGAGGAGATATGATACTTGAAAAGCTTGCGGCCCTTTATACGCAATGCCTCGTGACTTCAAGTGTACCAGAAGATGGAAGAACGCCAACATTATACTCATCCATAAGAAGGGAGACATTAAAGAATTGAAGAGTTATAGACCCATTAGCTTGCTCTTAGTATTGTATAAAAGGTATGCAGGATATGCAGGATATGCAGGTATGCATATCCTGGTATGCAGGATAAAGTAGCATAAATTCCTTTAATGTAATAAAATTTACAAAGCTTATCTAAGTAAATTAGGTAAGGCAGGAATACACCCAAACTACCGCAGTGACAGCCACATAGAACTACGAGAAAAATCAGTTTAGGAGAAAGCCAAGAGGCGAGAGCACAATAAGAATATTTTCTGGAAGTCCCAGAAGGTTGCAGCACCTCCAGCATCATGCTAGGCAACGCTTTCGTCTGCAAAGGCGCATTTTTTCAAATGTTCCTTGGCTGCCACACACATGTACAGCTGTGACCCTCAAAGGGTTAAGGAAGCCAGTCCATTTGCATATGGCTGTTAGAAGACTGAGCATTTCTTCGTATAGCTGTCATGTTCTGCACGTTACTGTACTGCATGATACTGTAGAATAACTACAGTAACCCAACTAATAGTAACAATACATGACATTGCTATGGCATTAGACAGACATAATCAGGTGGACATAATATTTTTGGATTTCGAGAAAGCCTTCGACAGGGTATCTCATTCTAAGCTAGTACTAAAATTGAAGCCCATTCTGAAAAACGATCGCCTTCTGGCATGGATTGCTGCATACCTCTCGTCAAGGCGCCAGTGTGTAGTCATTAATGGTATAGCTTCCTCTTCAGCTTCTGTGGCATCTGGTGTTCCACAGGGCTCCGTTCTCGGCCCTCTTTTCTTTCTTTTGTTCATTAATGATATTGTTGAGGATGTAGGCGTCCAAATCCGGCTGTTCGCAGATGACTGCGTCGTATACCAGGAAATCTCTAGCCCTAATGATCAGGTCTTACTGATTGAAGCATTAAAATAATTTCGAACTGGTGTAGCACATGGCAGATGACCATAAATAGTAGAAAAATGGTAGCAATGACCGTAACCCATAAAAAGCAACCACTTGAATTTACTTATTACATCAATAACCAACCTTTAAGCATAGTGCATAGCTGCAAGTATTTGGGAGTGATGATAACCTCTGATTTGCACTGGAATGAACATGTGACATTCATTACAAAAAAAGCGTTCAGAAAATTGGGATACCTTCGGCGTACGCTGGGTCACTCAACAACAGAAATAAAGCTTCTGGCGTACGAGACGTTTATTAGGCCCATACTGGAGTACGCTGCAGCGGCCTGGGATCCCTGGACAGAAGCCAACAAACCAAAACTAGAAAGCATCCAAAGAAAATATATTAGGCTCATCTTCAACTGCTATAGCTGGAAAGTATCCCCATCTAACCTCCTACAAAAAGCAGAACTAGAAAAACTTGAAACGAGGCGTTATCATGACAGGTTAAAACTTTTTTATTCGTTGTATCACAACATGTTGAAAATTGATAAATCCGCATTCATAGCGCCTGCCATAAGCCGCTTTACTCGGTCTCTACACCCAAAAAAGGTATCTGAGCTTAAATGCAGGACTAACGTGTTCAAGTACTCCTTTCCTCGGACTATTGTAGATTGGAACGCCTTATCTCCTGATGTGGCTGAACGGCCAAATATTGATTCATTCCTACAAGCGATCAGAAATTGAGCGCCGTGGGCGCCTTCACACATTAATTGTGTGCGCACGTTATCATTTTATGTATTGGAATCAATGTTGATGCCTTTTCTTTTGTGCTTTCCTTGCACACATTGGCGCGTGTGTTTCCTTTGATGTTTTCCTTTCTTTTGGTATGTGATTTTGTTTTGCTTTAGTATACAGAGCTTGTATTGGATTATATTCCGGTTCCCACTCCTGCCTAAGGCCTCCATAAATGGCCGGCAGTATGTACCAAATAAATAAATAAATGTGTTACTGTAACCAGCTTGGCGCACAACTACAAAGAATCCTCGTTGTTAGTCATTGAGACAGATAACTGGTGACATGACAGGAATGTATTTAGAGCATGTAAAAGCGCAATAAAGTGCTACACATCTTAATTATGAAAGTTAAAAGCAATAATCCTAGTTGCCAGTAGACCCTCCTTAGGTTTCTTCATGAATGACATGAAGTTTTTTTTCACCATTTTGTTTCTAAGCAAGCAAAGTTCTCATCTTGACATCAAGGATATTAATAAATCAATTTTGTTATAACAACGGCACACTGTATGCCACACTCTTGCATGTGGAACTCGGTTCTTAAAACTTGTTCTGGTTTTTTGTTTTTGCAGGCTTCACCTGTCACAAATTTCCTGGTACGAACATGCCCTATGAAAAGACCACCCTGGCCTCGCTCCCACGGATGGGACCTAAAGTCTCCTGATGAGCGAAAGTTGGACAGCTCAAACCAAAACACATTTTGTGCATTTGTAAATTCGAGGTTTTTACGTTCATTTATTTTTGCTACGTTAGTCCCTTGAAGAGCCCAATTCAGATTTATCAAATGAGCATTACACCTGTGCTTTTGTAACTCTTGATATTTTTATGTTAATATTAGTTACGTTTATCCTGCTGTTCTCCTGAAGAGCACATGATGGATGGCTCAAAGCAGCATACAAGTTTTATGCTGTGTAATGTTTCACTACATCTTTACGGAAAGTTTTGATATATTGACCCGTACTCTATCTAGACATTTAAACGACGATGACAGTATGTGCTTTAGCTGACTCCGAGTAGTAGGACAGGGTAATTCGAAGACGAAGAAGATGGCTTTGTTCTGGCGATTCTTAAGCTGTTCCGCCATCTTGTGCAACGTGTTGTCTCTTGTTCGCATTGACTCGTGGCAATATTCCCACCAAAGATAGTCTTTACTATTTTATTTTTTAGGTAGCTTGGGTCATTTCATGCCAAACAACCCTGTTTTTTCAGAAACTGCTTCGTAATGGCACACCATTTCAAGTTTGATGGAGCAAAAGTAGCTAGAATTATAAATATTTCGAAAGGTTTGGTTTCATACATACACATGCAAGTGCGTCTGTGCCATTGTCAGAGTGGTTCTGTTCAATGAGATCTGTATTTTACATAAGTTCGCAGAAATGGTTTATTTTGCTCTCCCAATGCATGGGTAAGAATTAAAAGGTATAAGTTAGCTTGAAGTGCAACAAAGGCTCTCCAGCAAGGGCAATGATGTGTTTTTCATGTATACATAAAACCAGACCTTTTGTGAATTCTTTCACACTAAGTTTTGTTGTGGCACTGAACAAAATTTAATCTTAACTCACATGAGCAATATTTTTTTAAAGTCTTTCAGCAGGTCACTAATATCTATGGTTTATCATATAAAAATCTCAAGTAGTCAAAATTAATAAGTCGGTTAATGTGGAATGACCTGCACAGGAACCTAGTAATCATTGCAGAAAACGCAACCAGATCATGCAACAAGCAATGCAGCACAATAAACTGCAACCACGGCATCACTTATTGCAATTGGCATGTTGTTTCAAAGACAATGTTTAGTGAAATTAGCACGCGCTATTCAACCCATTCATTAGAGTATTTTACAGAGTGATCATTTTGTAGTTTTTCAGAAGTTTTGAAGATTGCCTGTGGCAGATTGCATAATTCTTGTTCTTGAATTGGGCTATTCAAAGATATGTGGACATGGCTGGCACAAGAAATTTCAACACATATTCAACTATAATTCTAACAAATTTACTAATACACTTGAGCAAATCAGTTCTGCGGAAGTTTATTTCGCCCTCATGCTGCAACCTACTAGCCTCCTGGTTAGCTCAGATGGTAGAGCCACCGCCCAAGAAAGGCGTTGGTCCCGGGTTAAAATCCCACACCAGGACGAATTTTTCTTCAACTGCGAAGCATTCTTTTCTGAGAAACCCGTATGGGTTTCCTTTGTAGCTTCGTGCAATATTTGGGTGGATGACAACATTTCCCTTTCATAATACGCTTAATTTTTTTCAGCACATATTGCAGTTTACAAATGATCGCCGGTGAGCTTGCAAGACGTATTCACTTGAAATGAATTTACAGGATGGCACAAGTTTTGAGATAGCTCCAAAAATATGGGATGAAGTTCATGGGCGTTCCAGTTACTTTTTTGCTTCAATGTATAAAAGAACATTTTGGTAAAGAAGTAAGTTGAACAACAGTGCATTTTTACAGCCAGTTTGATGGCGTATATATATATCTTCTCATGGAGTCATGAGGGAGGTGCTGACATATGGGGCAGAAACTTTGAACTTAACAAAGAAGCTTGAGAGCAAGTTAAGGGCCGCACAAAGAGCGATGGAACGAAAAATGTTAGGCCTAACGTTAAAAGACAGGAAGACAGCGGTGTGGATTAGAGAGCAAACAGGGATAACCGATATTCTAGTTGACAGTAAGAGGGAAAAATGGAGTTGGGCAGGCCATGTTGCGTAGGATCGATAACTGGTGTACCATTAAAGTTACAGAATGGATACCAAGAGAAGGGAAGCGCAGTCAAGGATGGCAGAAAACTAGGTGGGGTGATGAAGTTAGGAAATTTGCAGGCGCAAGTTTGAATCAACTAGCTCAAGACAGACGTAATTGGAGATCACAGGGAGAGGCCTTCGTCCTGCAGTGGACATAAATATAGACTGATGATGATGATGATATATCTTGTAACTGGTGTCATTGTGAAAAGTCATTCCAAGTACATACGCCTTGTAAACCCACCAGCTACAATTTGTAAATTGCAATAGGAAGTCCGTAAAGTAATTAATTCAAGTGTCAATTTTTCTAACTATAATTGAGTATGTGTTTTGATTTCTCGTGCCTGTCTGCCTCACTGAATAATCCAGTTCAAGGACTCGAAATATGGTATCTTCGAAAATTCTATAAAACTTTAAATGACCACCTTGTATATCAGTGTCTGCCTGTGGGCTCAGATGACTCATGCCATGGTTACTGTCACTGGCTGCCTAATAAATAAAGCAAGTACTTTTTTTTATGCTCTTGTTTAGTGTCATGTCAGTCTGCTTGTACATTTATTTATGTATTTATTTATTTATTTTTGCTGTTTATTTCTATTGCAAAATGTGTTTTACTTTATGGCCACGTAGACTTTACATTTGTCAGTATTCAACTTTCTTATGGTGACCAGCTGCAAGCAGTTTGTACTTTGCAATACTTTTGAAGAAGTTTCTGATGTTCTCAAGCTACTTATCATTGTACATTTAAACAAATGCTTTGTTACTAATAAACACTTCGCTTAGAAAAATGGTTTTCATCTGCATCAATATTGCACTGTTTTAGTGAAGGAGCATTGATATTGTTCCGTCACAATATTTCTGTGTTAAGCCAATTGAAAAACTGGCATAACGGTTCTGCTAGCAGCTTTACAATATGGTTTATACAGCAGCATGCTTGCTCCTGTATAAACATGCTAAGAGCATACTTTTGAGCCCAGGCCTACAAAACAGAAGTGCCTGTATTTAAGTTTGCCCCTGCCCTCTCATATGCAAGGACTATGTCAAGGTGACATCAAAGGTAATGATATGTGACACAACATGCCTCAGCAGTATTTTAAGAAAAGTGCAGTTCTCAACATTGCTTAATATGTATACAGGGTGTCCCAACTATCATGCACGAAGATTTAAAGATATGGAAATGCCACATAGCAACACAGAACCAAGGCAATATTTGCCGTTGCTTGGAGATACTCAAATTATTTTGAGCATTCTGCCATAATTAGTCATAATTAAGGAACTTCGCTAATTATATAATTCGATTAAAAGTGTCCATGAGAACATTGTAAAGCAACATGAAAAAAATATTTCTCCAAGGGATGGTAAACATCTTGATTCTGTCCAGCTACGTGACATTTGCATATTTTAAATCTTGATGCATGATAGTTGGGACGCCATGTATATTGGCATAATTCTATGGGCTTTCAACATTCATTCAATGCTGACGTTCAATGCAGCTCCAACAATATTTCAATGGGCTTTCACTGTTGAGACTCGCCACATCAATATGTCTATGAGCTTTCAATATTAACATGCAACACACAATCAAAGAACCAAAATCGAATAATATTCGAATAACGAGCAGATGTCACTATTAATATTGAATTGAATTCAGTTGAAGTTTGTTTACCACATAAGTACGCTGATGTACAGTCAACCACAAATGTTTACGGACCACGGGATCATTAGAAAACGTTCAATTTCAGAGCAGCCTGTAACAGTAGTAAGTAAAACCGAACATCACAATGTTGTTCATAAATACTGCTAGAGGCTTTTTCTCAGGTCTCGTGTTCGGTAAAATTTTGGGGTTGACATGTGCATAAGCGGTGGGGATGGCAAAATTAAAGCTGCATAACGGTGGCTTGACTGGTCCCACCTTCCCCTGAACAACATCTAAATAACGATCTCCACGCCCTAGTACAGTCAACGACCGATTTTCTGGACACCCGATGTTTCGGACATGCCCGATAATTCGGATGCCTTGGCGCAGTAGCGCACCCAGGATCTCTGCCAGGGGGGGGTTGAAAGTTTGCCAATACCATCTAAACAGCACTAATTTCGATTTTTTCACGGGAAATTGTAAAAAAAAAATGCGCTTTTTGCGAGTGTGCAGACGATTGCGCGTCTTACATCTTAGTTGCAGTACTGAAATGCGTAAGGAAAGAAAATGGGTTAAACAAAAGGGGGGTTAAGTCGGCCTCAGGGGGGGGTTACAACCCCCGAATCCCCCCTCCGTCGGTGCGCCACTGCCTTGGCGGCACCGGCACCCCATGGAGTCAATGTATAAAAACGTTTAAAATTTCGGACTACCGATTTTTCGGAGTTTTCGCGGCCCCTGGGAGTCCGAAAAATCGGACGTTGATTGTATATTCCCAGCATTATCAAGTGTCTGTCATTACATTGCACGTTATAAGGCGTTGTTTACAAAAAAAAAAAAATCACATGGAGCATTAAAAGCAAATGAGCATGCTAAGGACTCACTTGTTAGTATAAATGACAGCGATTTGGCCGCGAAAGTCTACCTCACTGAATATCCGGTATTTTGTAATAATAATTTCATAATAATTTATGCCTATGCAATGGTCACCGGAATGAAATTTATAACCAGGTTATGCTAGAGCGCACACAGTTAGCGATTTTTATACGTGAGTTGATGGTTTGAAATATTCGAAAACTGTTTAAAAATATTAAGATATTCCAATAGTGATAACTTTATTCAAAGGCCGCATGGAAAAGGACAGTTTTCGATTCGTTATTCCTAAGTTTCGAATATTCGCGCACCGCAGGGCCGTAGCCAGGAACATTGTTCCGGGGGAGGGAGGGAGGGGGGGGGGGGCGCTTGCTGAAGGCCTTGACTATTTGAGGAAAGCACTCATTTTTTCACTAATTAGTTTCGGTAAAGCACGGAAAGATCAAAATTTCGGGGCTAGGGGTCCTGAGCTCCTACCCCTCCCTCCCCTCTGGCTACAGGCCTGGCACACCCCCATTGTTGAGTGGCCCTAGCGATCCTGCCTTCAGCTCGAGCACACTGGGAAATCTTATTCCTTGATTAAATTCTCTTTTTCTTTTATTGAAAAGAAAAAATGCACATGGACCTCGGCCCGATGAATAGAATGCGTGGGGAACGCTAGCCATTCCCTGAGCCACAATTAAATACCACGTCATAGCCAAAGCAGTGTTAACTGCGGCGTTGTCTTGATGGGGAAATCAATGCAGTATTTGGCACCTATACAGGGTGTCCCAACTAACGGGCACCAAGATTAAAAAAAAAAAAAAAAAGAGCAATTGCGTTACCTGAAGAAAACTTAGTGTATATTGTTTCCAGTACAGTAGCCGCCAGTAATTGTTTCGTTACTGAGATTTAATTAGGCAATTGTAATTAATTGTCTGAGACAAGAAGTAATGTCCCAATTATCAAATATTAAGTGTCAATGAGAAAATTGTATAGCAACATGAAAAACTATCGATACAGCTTTCTGTGGCTCAATACGTGCTACATAAAAGTGTTTTTTCGAGCGTGAAAGAAGACCGCTCGAGGCACTTTGTGTGCACTTGCTTGCTTTTACGCTCTGTAAAAAACTTTTATGAAGCACGTATTGAGCAACAGAAAGCTGTATCGGGAGTTTCTCATTTTGCTCTGAAATTTTCTCATTGACACTTTGATAATCAGGACAGTACTTCTCGAGTTAGATAATAAATTACAGTTACCTAATTAACTATCAGTGACGACAAATGTACTGGCGGCTACTACACTGTACTAAAGATAATATGCTCTAGGTTTCCTTTGAATGACGTAATATCTCTTTTTAAATCTTCGTGCATGATTGTTGGAAAACCCTATATATACTTAGAGGACAGCTTTAGAGCCTCTTATATATTAGCCGCTTAAAACAGCGGTTTTAGTGCCTAAGCATCCGGTCTCTAGTAGCGACCCTTGTATAGGAGCTCAGGGTGTGTAAATCAACGAATCAGTCGATCATTAGATCGAATAAAATGAGACAGCAAAACAATGTACGCGCACAGTTCTCGCATCATGATCGAGCGCTCTATTAGAAAATCATTTCGGCGAAATGTGAAAACACCCGTGTGCTTGAATTTAAAAAAAAATTAAATTATGGGGTTTTACGTGCCAAAACCACGATCTGATCATGAGGCACACCGTAGTGGGGGACTCCGGAAATTTGGACCACCTGGGGTTCTTTAACGTGCACCTAAATCTAAGTACACGGGTGTTTTCGCATTTCGCCCACACCGAAATGCGGCCGCCGTGGCCGGGATACGATCCCGCGACCTCGGTACTTAGATTTAGGTGCACGTTAAAGAACCCCAGGTGGTCCAAAATTATTCCGGAGTCCCCCACTACGGCGCGCCTCATAATCAGATCGTGGTTTTGGCACGTGAAACCCCATAATTTGAGCTATTAGAAAACCGAAACCTAGTTACACTCGAAACAAAAACCTCCGCGCGCGAGCGCGAGACAGTGACGTCATCATCAGCGAATTGTTCATCCGGGTGCTTCGCTTGCTTCGCTCCGTAATCCCTACCGCTGCCGTGCTCACTTCGAGTAAGAAACGACGAAGCGACGCCGCCATTTGCTAGGACTGGGCTTGCTACTTTGCTAGTGAAAGAAAGTGCGATGGCGAAACTTCGGCAGCACGAAAAAGAGCGCAAGACGGCGAGTACAGCGAGCAGCGTTCGTGGAACAACAAAACGCCGGAGTCGCGGACGGCAACGTGGCTCTCGCTTGGCGTCTCGCCAAGGCGCGGAGCGCTGGTTCGCCTCCCTGCCTCCCCTGACCGATGCGACCGTGTCGGAACTCTTCGCCCACGCACCCGAACCGGCGTCCCAGGCGGGCGTCGCCGGTAACGTTGAGCAAGGGTCGACCGAACCGTTCTCGATCGGTTTGAGGGGTCGAAACTCTTCCGAGGCTGGACGAGCTACTCGTCAAGTGCGCGCCGGAGTGGTGGTTCCGGATTCTCGTCCGCCATTCGAAAGCAGGGATGACACGCCGGCTGTAGTCGACCACGCTCCGAATCGGGACGCGGCGACTAAGTCAGCTGCGGCCGGTAGTTCGAGCTTCGAACACGAGCTCGCCCCAAGTGAGACGCGACTGCCGCCGATACTGATTGCGCGTGTCACGAGCCCGAACCACGACCCGACCCCGACCGTGGTGTGCTCCTGCAGTCGCCAGCCTGCTGCCGCTCAGGATTGCGACCCGATTCCGAACGTGTCCTCGTCGCCGAACTCAGCTTCGGATCCGATCCCTACTCCGAACGTGGCTTCGCACCCAACGTCTGAAGCCGCTGATTGCGGGGACGTTGCCATGGAAGAAATGAGCACTTCAACGCTGTCCCCACTTCGGGCTCCGGCCGCAAACGCCATGTCGACCACACCGGCGCCGAACCCTACCGCGCAGCCTGCTTCGCAGGTAGGGATGATCGATTATTTTCTTTATTCGATTCACGATTGATAATTCATCGTTTTAGCCTTTAATCGATCATTCGCTTTCGATAAAGAGTTTTAATCGATTAATTGATTGGTCGAAAATTTTGCCGGGCAAATAAAAAAGGTTGAAACGCAGTTATATACTTTTGTAGGAACCTATTTTTATGCTTGAGAGGTGGAACCAAGTTAGAAATACAAGTGTATATAGTGTGATAAAGAATGATCTTTGATTTGTTAAAGAATAAATAGAGTTGTCATCAGTGGCCTATAAAAAGGTAAACATGTTATAAAATGGCACTTGGAGCAGAATTAAAGATACATGGCACTAGTGGATCCTTGTACTGGGCAGTTAAACAAAGAATAAGAAAAATGGCAAAAGTGAAAGGTGAAGTCCAACTAAAATATGGAGAAATTGCAATATGCGCAGAGGAAATGAAAGTTAGTGGTATAGGATTTTAAGCCCCATGCTCTTTTCTCCAGAGCGTTGGAATGCTTGGATGGTTGAATGAAACCGACACCTTCTTTGAATGGCCACACAACCAGCATGCGAGAATAGACACACGGAAGAAATAGGTTGCTGGAATCGACATGAACTCCATCGCTATGTCAAATACATGCTCCAAACCAGCGCGAATGCTGTGCCACGTCTTTAGGGGACTGGGAGTGACACGACGATCAACGGGTGGGTTTCTATATAGTATACCATGTATTGCGAGGACATTTCAAGCCACCGGCTTCGCGCAGCGTGGTGGCTTGTAAGGGAAGAGGGGGGAAGCGCTCGGCTCGGTATCACTCGGGACTCGGCAAGAAAAAGGCGCGCTTTCTGGTAGAAACGCGACCTCTTTTGTGGGCCGGCCTTCTTTTATAGTTTGCACCTTTAATATTTCAGCCGTGAAGATTTAGCATAAAATGCATGCGCTGTTGGTGTTTTGTTTCATCACAATTGTTTGTGGGCTGTCACACTCAAAATTCCGAGGAATAACTTTGTAAAGAATGCAAGACAAAGTGTGAGCAACTGTAGTGGTAAAAAAAAAAAAAAGTCGACAATCGCTCTTGCATAGCCGCACAGTCACTGCTCGTACTCCGCCATTCTAGTACGATTTCAACATTTTCGCGCCATTCCTATCGAACTCTACAAAACGATTAATCGAACATGTCTAATCGAATTATTCGAATTAATGAAAGGTGGACATCGATGACGATTTATCGCTTTGCGGGATATCTTTAATCGATTAATCGTTCATCGATATTACCAACCCTATTCGCAGGCGCAAGCTCTCGCGCCGCTGGAGCCATCGGCACTGCCGGTAGACCCGGAAAGCTGGACCATCGACGACGTCGTGGAGTTCGTGAGACGGATCCCGGGGTGCGCCCACTTCGCCACGCTGTTCCGTGTAGAGCAGATGGACGGACGAGCCCTGCTTCTTCTCAAATGTCGGCACCTTTTCGCCACTATGAATATCCCCTTGGGTCCGGCGTTAAAGATTACAAATGCCATACGCTCACTTCGAGGGAAGTAAGCACAGCGACCAAATTGACCTTGCCAGGTCGGCCGGGGTCAGTGAGGTACACAACCCCGGCCCACGCGCGTGGTTTTTGTTTATTGTGTTGAATAAACTATTTTCTTTTTTTTTTTCGTTCTAAACTGCGATTTGTTCTCTCTTTGAAGCCAGCAGAAAATTAAGCCACAGAAGGGCATTCACTGTATCAATTAAAACGTGTGATTCATAAGCGAGAAGGGCTAATGATATTAAGAGGTACAAAGATATTAATCGTACGTTTCAGTTGAAACACATTTAATTGGCCCTTGTGCCGTCCTTGTCTTTATTTTATGTTTGCTTAGCCGCTCTGGTGAATCAGTGGTTAGGTAGCACGCTTGTCTCCCATCTGCGGCGGCTCCATTTCGATGGGGAGCCAAATGCCCGTGTATACTTGTAATTAGGTGCGCGTCAAAGAACTCCATGTGGTCAAACTACGGCGTTTCCCATAAGCTCTAACGTTTGCATTGGGACCTCAAAGCACATGAATCAATATGTTATGTACTTTCGGCTAGCTGGCGTTCTTTACGGCGCACATACGATTAAGTGCTGTGGGGATCGAGGTGCCTTCCCCCAGCTCGGGCGTTCTGCTCAGCTCGATCTGCGGGAACTGCCGCCGTAACGGCAACATGGCGGACTCACCTAGCGCGCCGGAGCTGATTTCCCGCGCAAAACGTGCTTCTCCCTCGTTGGGGTCGCCGCGCGAGCAGACGTCACCTGGACGCGCCCTGAGTGGCCTCCCGGGTGACGGCCCTGGGCGTCCTTTCCTTCTGAGCTCTTCCGCTGCGCGCTTCATTGGTTGGCTTCATCCAATGTTGCCACAGGCTATTTGTAGCCAAATTGGGCTAAAATTTTTGTTTGGCTGTGTTTTAGATGAGTTGGCTATGTGGCTATTTCTGCGCTACATTTTTATTTGGATCGGGAGTCGCAAAAAAAAAAAAAGCGTATTTCGAGAAGTTTGTTCTATTCAGGAAATGTGTACGGCACCACAAACGAAAAGGTGCACGTGGTGCCAGTTATGGTGTGCCGGGCCGCATCCACTCGCTGCAAGGTTCAACCCACGAAACACAAAACGTCTTGAAAACTTCTCGTAAGGGCTACAAACGACTAAAGACGTCTTGGTCTACGCGAAGACGTTAAATAGATGTTCTTGGAAATATGTAGGAGGAAGTACAGTTAATCTATTGTGTTTCAGCTGTGGGAACTTCTGGCGTCACCGGAGTATACATTGGTGAACGTCTTGGGAGCGTCTAACTCAAGAACTTTAGATGTTCTTGTCAGAAAATGTGCGACATGCTTGGGAGTGCGCGTGAAAGTTTTCGAGATTTAAAATGCGCGTGCCCGACGCGCAGCGTTAAATTCCGTGCAACTTTAACAAGCCATATACAATCCGTTAACGTCGCATCATATAGCTAGCCTTTCGCTGCTTTCCCCCTTTGGGTGAACGTGTAGAAAAAGCCTGCGGGGTTATTTTCTTTGATTCCTTTCCGATCTTATCACTCGATCGCCGCGTCGACAACGTGTTTGCCGCGCGGCCAGCAAAACTCTCCCGTGCCACGGCGCGTTGCACGATACGGGTGAGTCGTAACGACAGTGAAAGTTTAGAGAGAAAAAATGTCACAGTTTCGCCCTAAGGGCGAAGCAATGAATGCGATAGCAACACAGCAATGTCATACGAAGTAAGGTGAGCGGCTTTGGTAGCAACAACACGCAGAACTGTTGTCGACGCCATCGGCGTTTTGCCCGCGTTAGCTCAAAATGCGTGCGGCGTTGGTGACTGTTGCTGGAGCCTCTGATATAAATAGGCACTTGGTGCCGCAGCTAAACGTCGCCTCCCTTCCCTCCCCCACGGCCTCTCGCGCGTCCGAAGAAGGCGCGTTTGCTCTACATATATGGTGATTGTAAAGGAGAAAAGAGACGCCTACTTCTGCAGCCCTTAAGCGAGCACGGCGCAGAACGCGCGTTTGTTCTCCGCCGTGCGTTCACTCCCCGTGAAAGACGCGCCCCTCGCGCCCTTTCACTCGCACATACAGCGTTCGGCGCGCGGCGACGATTTCATCTCCAAATGACGTCATACGGAACCTCACGGCGACGGCGACGGCGACGCCGACGGCAGAAATCTGCTTTTGAGTGTCCATATAATTGCTATCGCAATAAAAAAAGAAAACGGCCGGGCGCACACGTGCGCGCCCGTTCAGCGTCCTTATAAGAGCCGTGCCTTCCTTTCCCTTTGCGTGAACAAGCGGTGAAGAAGCCGGAATTGCGATACCAGCTATACTTCCCTTCCTATACTTCCAGCTATACCAGCCCGTTCTTAAAGAAAGATGGTTGAACGCGAAGCTTTCTCCCATGCAAACTGAATCAAAGTCCAAAGCCACCGACCCCGCAAAGAACCCCAAAAAATGCTGAACGACCCGATGGGATGCATATGTGATTTGATTGCTTGTTTAGGATTGTATTTTTTGAATGTTGGAGTGGAATGAAGACACATTTCGTTAAGTTGCATAGCCTTTATTTTAGATCACGTAGCCATTGATTACACTCACACACTCGCACTTTCCCGGACGACTCAAGACTTGCACATTATTGCCTTGTGATCGCTGTGGTAGACGGTCAGAGGCTCTGCCGTTGCCGATACACAGAATCGGCCTTACGGGCACGATCGCGCTTACGTTCGCGTACGGCAGCCTCTTCACCTGCCGTGCGCTGCACCCACGGCCTATACCCATGGTGACGGCCGGGAATGCATTGCGTGAAGCGCGTAATACAATGCAGATATATACAGTTCGTCTGGGTAGCGTGGCGTTTCAGTTCCCATTGTCCTTATCGGTACAACTGCGAATGTAAGCTGTAGTGTTTTACGATACGTATGTCGTGCGCCGTTGTTCTTTTGCTGTGCGCAGATAGTTCCATTGTGTAAGTTGGCTTTCCTGCAGTGCGTTTTCTCCGCTCAGGGACGAATCAGTGAGACATGGAAAGCGTCGCTTCACAAATCTAAACGATGAAAACTGTGCGCGCACACAGGGGGGCGACGTTTGAATATTGCACCATTTCCCGCTGGTTCCGTACGCGGCCGGCCGATGCACTGCGTTACAGCGATAAAGAAAATAGTGCGTCAAAGAAGCTAAGCATAAAACTTTCATGCACTGGCAAATCACATAAACTGTTGAGTAATACCACTATACTACAAAATATGTTAATGAATATTACAATAAATTTCGATGGAAGCGTGTATTCGTATGCGCTTACTTGTATGAATGCGCGTTTGCGCGACTGACTCACTGGCGCATTCCGGGAGTTTGTACGTGCGGCGTATGCGTGCAGTTTCTTGAGTTTGCTGCGTATTCTGCGTTCTTAGTTTGCCTCTCTGTGACCTCTTTGGTATATTCGCACTTGTTGCTCCCTTTTTATGGGCTTCTCGTTGCCTTGAAGGTCACCATGATCGCCTCCGACTCAGCCACATCAGAGGTGAGTGACTGTTTCGAATTCCCCTTGCTCCTTCATTGCGACGCGATCAACAAAAGCGCGAAAGTGCGTACAGCGCCAGTGCGTGTCTTCCGCGCGCCTCTATGCTCGCTTTCATTACTAGCACTCCCCTTCCGTTCCGAGAATTGGCTATACAGCACTAGAATTGTGATATTGAACACGGCATACCTTCCAACTCTCCCGAATTGCCCGGGAGCCTCCCGAACTGTTCTCGCATCTCCCGATTGTACGGACGCGGCCTCAAATCTCCCGAAAGGTAGCCGCCACACCACCGCGTTCTTTTTTTTTTTTTCCTTTTTATTACGCTCTGTAATATAACCATGCGAGAAATTTAAGCGGCACGCGAGCAGTTAGTCACCAGCATGCACCTTGAATCGTGGTAGCGGCGGCCGGTACCACCACGATCGCGAGCAACCGAAGGGCGCTGCCTAATTGGATTTTCCGCATTGGCTCGTCTGGGGCTGGGTTGCGCGTTTTTAGCAATCCAGTCGTTATATGACCGTGAGTGCGTTATATAGGCTTCAGTTGGCTTTGTCAGGTTGTCGAGTGAAGTGCGAATGCCGAACTAATCATTGTTTCCCCGAGTTTACCATATTTCCCGGTCTATAATTCGCACTTTTTGCGTAAGACGCACCCCCCCTCAAAACGGCAGTCTTTCCGAAAAAAAAAAAAAAAAAACATATATAAGACGCACCTGTTCGTTCGGTATATAAGCGATTAAAAAAAAATGTTAGTGACGTTTCACTCCGTGAATATTTCCACTCCAGGCGCATTTCTGCCGTCGTGGTTGTCGCGGTGTTGCGTATAAGTCCAAGGGCGATAACATCGTCCCCGCGCGCGGTATGTTGTATGTGCGTGTGAAAGCGTCCGGCGGTGAGCCGAATCGCGCACAAGGGAAGAAAACTGGAAGGCAGCGCGGGAGGTAGGGAGGGAGGGGGGGGGGGGGGGGCGGGAGGCTTGTTCTCTGGTAGCAACTGAGTAGTTTGCGCAGCGGCGCGCCCCATATCTTGACAGCGATCTGCAGATGCGACGAATTCGCGGCCGGCGGCCGCTTGCGTTGCTGCTCCGTCCTTCTCGCACAGCGCTCGGGAACCCGATCGCGAGAAGAACGTACCCGGCACCTCGATAGCGGGCACAGAACCCGTAGCAATTAAGTCAACCAGCGCGCGTCGCGTGGCCGATTTTGACGGCAGTTTTTCCGGAAAAAAAAAGAAAAACGTACATAAGTCGCACCGTTCTATAAGACGCACCGACAGAAAATTAAGAGAAAAAAAAGCGCGTCTTATACACCGGGAAGTACGGTCGTTGGAACGATTGATGGCAATTTCAGAAGCCAAGATTAAGTACTTAAGTTTTTTTTTTTTCATAAAAGTAGGCGTGGCTACCTACTACGACTACTACTACTACTACTACTACTACTACTACTACTACTACTACTACTACTACAGAGGAGGGACAGACTCACACCCTAAGGAGCTTCGCCCCCTAAAAAAAATATTCCGAAAGTTGTGTCCGTAGCGCGGAATCGAACCCTGGCAGGGACCCCTCGCTTCCGAACGCGCGGCGCTAACCACTACGCCACGAAGCGCACATGGACACACGCACCACGATGACAATAAATACCCAACATTAACGAAAGACTGCGCGTTTCTAACGCGTTTGTGCTAGCGCGTTACGGCCCGTGTAAGAAGCTGGTGTAAGACGCTGTGGCCTCTCCGCCTTACCCCCGTATTCATAAACGCTCCTCGACTTGACTTGCCACCGCCTTGGGCAGCGCGTTCGAAACGCGTTGCAAGGCGGTGGCAAGTCAAGTTCAAGTCGAGGAGCGTTTATGAATACGGGGGTTATACTCTCTCAGCAGTCATGTGATGGCGTCGGCAAACGCGGTGCACGTTCCGGCATGTGTAAACGGCTGCGTAAGACGCTGTGGCCTCTCCCCCTTACAAGAGAGTACTGCACGTTTCTAACGCGTTTGTGCTAGCGTCCCCTTAAGCGGGAGATGGTGCAATTATAATGAAGGGCGCTGTTATAAAATAGGAATGACTTCACATATGGCGCGTGTCTTTGGTGGAAGTCAATCGTTCGATTTCGTGCGGCGAGACTGGGCGAATTACACGGAAGATTCACGGTTTACCGATGATTCCCTCCGGAGCTTCGCCCACTCATCATCATTCACCCCGCGGATATGCGGTGTTTTTTTTTTTTTTTTTCTCAGATCTCGTGCGCCGTAAGATTTTGGGGCTGCGCTGTTTGAGCCAGCCCCAAAATCTTACAGGACGGTACGCCGAAGTACCCGAAACGGACGGTACGCCTAAAAACGGTACCGAAACCGTTTCTTGAAATTCTTGAAACGGACGGTACGCCGAAACAGGACGGTACGCCGAAGTATACTGGGCAATCAATCGGCTTCGTTAAAGCGCGTCCGCGCGGGAAAGAAGTTTCAGCCTGAGACCGTAGTTAAAAATAGAAAAACGAAACCGGACCCGACGCCAAGCGACGCAGCTGTCATCATCAGCAGTCTTTCATCCGGGGCCCGCGCTTTGCAACGACGAACGCTCATTAGTCGCAACGGCGAACGCTCATTCGTCGTTCGTCCAGCATGTTTGAAAGCAGATTCCTTTATTCTATGTAGACGCGTGGTAGACGTTGGACGACAAACTGCGCAACGCTGTCCTCGTGGTTGTGCTTACGGTCCCTGCACGTACGATAATCTCATGGCTGATTTCAACGACGAGGCCACTCCTGCGAGCAGTGACATGACGCCAGGCCGTGCCGCGCCGTACGACGGAATCCCGATACAAGTGCGCAGTTACAACACACACGGCACGTTCGTTGACGTTCCGGTGGACCTTCGTGGTACGCCGCAGCCGATTCTTCGCGTCCCCTGGGGACTGGCGGTGACCAGCATGCCGAATGGAGGGATAAACGCAACGCCCCAGAGACTGTTTGTCGTGCAGACCAGCCCTTATTACGGCATCATGCTAGCTGCCTACGAAGCGCTCCAACTTGTCGCTCCGTCCGCCTATGGAGAGATGGAACTGGGCGAGCATGTTCCGATTCAGGTAATACCACGCCAGATAATCAGTGCCGTGCCTGTGATTCTCGCTGCGGGGCAGGGTCAACCCCAGACTCTCACGCTTACCCCAGTTGGCCAGTTTCCGATGCTTGTCCGGGTATTACCGGCTATGCCGGTTCAACACATTGGTGTGTCCAATGCCGCCGCCTTACACGTATTCCCGATACCAGTTTCATCTGACGCCGAAGCAGTGCCGCAAACGCCGGAGATGGCGCTGATGGGGATGCCAGCTGCTCAGGCAATGAAGAAGCCGTCAGAGTGGACGGTGAACGAGGTCGCGGAGTTTATTATGCAAATTTCGGGATGCGCTGGCTTTGACCAAGTGTTCCGCGCTCACCGGATTGATGGCAACGCATTGCTGCTCTTGTGCGAACATCACCTTATCACGGTCATGAACATCCCCCTTGGCGCTGCCCTCAAGATCCGCTCGGCAATAAAGTGGCTGCGACGTAAGGAGAAGGAAGGACCAGTGGGTCCCGAGTGAACGTTTACCTACTCGCCTCCTATTATGCTGAGTATATGGAGCATTGCTTCTTTCGCCGACAGCAAGTCCGGCTGTTAATTCACATTTCACGGCCAAATCGCGCATAGACGCTAGTCGCGATCGGCGCTCAGCTGCAGCGCCTGTAATGTGGCCGCATTATTTACTCTGTTCAGCGTTGCAGTGTGTTACAAGGCATTGGTTACTCTAATGGTGGCCGAAGGCGGCGCCATGCTTTTATTTTGCGAAATAAATTATTTTATTGGTCGTGTTCCCTCGCCGTCTCCTTTTGTAACATTCGTTAATGGACACTGGTATTACGGTACCCGATGGCCACTCGGGTCCCTCAGGTGCTGTCTGTGGTATTCCCGTTCGACCACTTTGGAAGACTCCTGCATGGCGTATAAGCTCCAGGAACGCCGCCTCACTGAAGCGACGATCATCCTGTCTGCACAGGTAAACTATGTGACTGACTGCATGCCACATGAAAATGATTCCGAAATAAGGCGTTTCAATCCTTTCGTCACATTGACTTGCCCTTGTATAGCCAGTCGATGCATTCAAAACATCTCGCATAGTGATGGAGAATGTGATTGCTTCGGAAGATAAGGCGATCGTCGCAATTGATAAGCGCTTAGCGAATACCATAAGGCTACCATCATTGTTCACACAGAGAAACAACGAACTTTTTTTTTATTCGCTTGGGTTTCCACGCCGCATAACGTCAGTATGAAACGTCAGTGTAGTATAACGTCAGTGTAGTCATGCAGGCCCGTTTCATAGAGATAATGCAACAGTGACTTATAAAATGTGTTGTCCATAATCCATCTTCCATAATGGAATCCTTCAGCTTGGTCACTCTTCAAGTTTACACCTGTGTGTACACTTTCGCGAATTGTCCTTGCCCCAGGGCACGTCCAAAGTATATGGCGGGCATCCGCTGCAGACGCAGGAGCGGAGCGCTTCGGAGACTGGACAAAGTGTTCGTATGGTTGACCCCAAGCACAAGTGATGGCTGGTGTAAGGAGCGGCCCGGCCCGAGAGAGACTTTCTCCACCCGAGAAAGATTGTGGGGGAAATGAGCAGACACGCGGGGGGATGAGGGCACGCGTGTCACGAGCATATTGCCACGCGAGCATATTGTTTTTAGTACAGTGTAGTAGCCACCAGTAAATTCTTCGTTACTGATATTTAATTAGGTAATTTAGTAATTAGTAATTGATGATCTAACTCGAGAAGTACTGTCCTGATTATCAAAGTGTCAATGAGAAAATTGTAGAGCAACATGAAAAAAAAAAAAAAAAAAAACGCTTAACCTTGCACTCGGCCGCGCAACGCTTGAAACAGCGAAGCTGGGCGATCGTATATATCCCAGCATTTTCCGGAAGTGCGCGCGAACTTTTCATCTTATTCGTCATGATTATGATAATTTATTTTCGCGCGTCTCGGACTTACGGCCGTCACTGCGCGTTGCATAGCGCAGCTTCCAACACCGACACAGCGTTCCAATGCCGACACCGCGTTCCAGGAGACCCGCTCCATGAATGCGTCTCTCTCTCGCTCTCAGAGCGCGCAAAACCTCTTCACCTCGCAGAGCACGAGCGCACGAACGCGCCATGCAGCTGTGGGCGAAGAACGCTCGAACGCAATCATATGAATGTATGTAGTATGTATGAAGTATTTGCTTCTAACCGAAAAACTACTACTACTAAGTGCAACTTGTACCTCGGCAACACACAAATTCAACAAATTAGTAGTTATAAATATCTAGGAATAAGTCTCGACTCGTCGCTAGACTGGGCTCCACATATTGAACAAGTAACTAAAAAAATATGCTTTTGTTTGTTATACTAAATTAGAGGCACGGAAACATTTCCATCCTCAAAACATTACGGCTCATTTATTTCAGCATTTTTCACTGCCATTTAACATATTGCATCGAATCTTGGGGTTTCACCTACGCCTCGTACATTGATCCTTTAATCAAAATTCAGAAACGTGTGGTGAGAATAATTACATCGGCCGCTAAGGACTCGCCCTCTGCACAGCTTTTTGCACAATTAAATATAATGCCACTTATCCAAGCTCGGGACTATAACACAGCTATACTAATCCACAGAATACTAACCGCGACTCTCATCAATATTTATCAGGCCTACAAGGGACACTAGACAAGCTGAGCGTAATAAATTCAACTTGCCGAAAGCTCATAATATGTACGGTCAACGTTCCCTATCATTTGTCGGTGCAAAAATCTGGAATGAAATACCCAGCTTAATAAGAAAACTTCCAAATGCTATTGCATCATTAAAACATCACTTTAAAGCGGGTATATAGTATTACCTACTTTTGCTTTTTGCTTTGGATCGCAATTTATGCTGACGTTTATGGTATGAATCCAAAACTAGCCACATAGGCTAAGGATCCAGATGATACTGTCAACCATTTTATAGTATATTATGCTTGAATGAAGATTTCTTCTTTCTCCTTCTTCTTCATTATCGGCTATTCCCAGATAGGAAGGCAGCCATTGAAACGTGAATGAAGATTTCTTCTTTCTTCTTCTTCTTCATTATCGGCTATTCCCAGATAGGAAGGCAGCCATTGAAACGTGATGGTGACCCCCGTGGCAGCCAATGCTGAGAACTTCGAGCTGAGCAAGGCCCCCGTAAGCCCTGATCGGCGGTGATGTGGCTCTGGAGCACTGGCTTCGAGTCGCAGAGCACTGCCACCCGTTGCCCAGGAGGGTCCTTAGCCAGGACAACGGCGGCTAGGTGGAGCCCCGCTAGTTCTGCCGTGGTGGAGTTGGCGGCGAAGGGAATCCGACATTGTCTGTTGACCGCCCTAGCCGGGATGGTGCAGGCTCCTGCGGCCGATCCGTTCGCCAGGACTGATCCATCTGTGTAGACCAGCAGACTTCCAGCTTCTCTCGGAGTTTGCAGGCTGCAACCTGTTACAGTGCTGCAGCTGGTGTCTGTCGGTTAGTCGCTCCATTGAACGAGAGGTGGACGTGCGCTGGTCGATGGTGTGGTGGAGGCAGGGCGATTGTCACAGCGGGGTCCATGTTCACCTGCTCGTACAGCAGGCACAGACATCCCGTCTGCTAGAATGGCTGGCTGCTTGATGTGCGCCATCCTCCGGCCCTCAATAAGCCCTCAATAAGCACCCGCAAAGGAGTGAGGGAGGCTGAATACGCGGCAACATGCTGAAGTGCGCGCTAGGGGTGCTAGGGAGGGGGGGGGGGGGGGGCAGGTGCGCGGGCATCTCTTCCTCTAGCCCGGCCGTGCCTGTTCATGGCTATCCGCTCTGCTGAGCACGTGCACCGCCGTGCAAAGGCACCGCCGAGCACGTGCACGTGGTGGGTGCAAAGGTAGGGTAGCCGAGATACGTAAAGCGCGTAAAGCTTGCCGCTTTACGCGCGTGGTCTTACCGCGGGCCCAGTGTTGTAGGTCGCGTAGTCTCAAGTTTCGGGGACGCGTTGGAGCGAGACGCAGCACAATGAAGTGGTCGCATTCCGAGACCGGCGCTCTTCATCATGCCAGCGTTGTGACAGCGAGTGTTCGCGGTCATCGAGGGCTAGCTGTCCATCTTTGCCTGTGCGCGCGTGACACCGTGCTTGGTAATCTAAATAGTATGCGAATGTTTACTGTAATTAATACGGCTGATAAAACTACGAGCCTTAACTCGCGTAGCTATCTAGTACTTTTCTATCACTATCAATGCTTCGCCTTTTGGGCAAATAGCGACTGTTTTCTTGGCACTTCTCGAGTTCCGCCATTTTGTCAGATTCGCAACCGTGTCATCGCTGATTCACCCACAGGGCTGCTAGAATAGCCTGTTGACGTTACGAGTCTGATTGACTCGTAACGTCAACATAGCGTAATTCGGCTGTGTCGACCATAGCACCCCCCTGGTTTTCTCGCAATTTGTTTTAATGCGAAATGATTATATGCCCCATTATACGCGAAAATACGGCGTTGTCGTCGGCGGCGTGACCGAAAAATGGTACCAAAAATGGCCGACGGCGCGAAGAGTAAAAACACGCCAAAAATGATCGGATTGACGTCAAATTCGTGAGACAGATTTCTGTAAACAAAGTCAAATAACGGAATTAAAAATTTGGAACATTTCGGTTTGGGCGGGAATTGAATCCGCGCCCTAAGGGTTCGAGACGAGTACGCCTTCCTGACGCCACGGTGGCTCCACGTTTATAGTTGAGTAAAGTTGTGCCTAGTGTGTGCATCATTGCACACGTCACGTAACTGCTTCCGTCACTGCCTCCCACGTGTCACTTGCTCTTCGGATTTCATCGGTGCTGTGTCTACTGCGATGCACTCTCGATGCCAAATCATGAGTGTATAAAATGAGGTGTGCCTAGTGCGCGCGTAATTGCACGTCACGTCGCTGCCTCCAGCGCGTCACTTGCTCTTCGGATTTCATCGGTGCTGTGTCTACTGGGATGCTCTCCGAAGTGTCTACCTCAGCGGCAGCTGTGAAACGTGGTCGCACACAGGACGCGACGTTTCAATATTGGACCATTTCGCGCGGGTTCCGTGCGCGGCCGGCTGATGCACTGCGTTACAGCGATAAAGAAAATAGTTCGTCAAAGAAGCTAGGCATAAAACTTTCATGCACTTGCAAACCACAGAAATTGTTAAGTAATACCACTATACTACAAAATTCGTTGATAAATATTACAATTAATGTCGGTGAAAGCGTGTATTTGTATGCGCGTACTTAATTGTATGAATGCGCGTTTGCGCTACTGACTCTCTGGCGCATTCCGGGAGTTTGTACGTGCGGCGTGCAGTTTCCTTGAGTTTGCTGCGTATTTTGCGCTCTTAGTTTGCCTCTCTGTGACCTCTTTGGTATATTCGCACTTGTTGCTCCCTTTTTATGGGCTTCTCGTTGCCTCGGAGGTCACCATGATCGCCTCCGACTCCGCCACATGAAAGGTGAGTGATTGTTTCGAATTCCCCTTGCTCGTTCATTGCGACGCGATCAACAAAAGCGCGAAAGCGCCTACAGCGCCTGTGCGTGTCGTCAGCGCGCCTCTATGCTCGCTTTCATTACTAGCACTCCACTTTCGATCCGAGGACTGGTTGCACAGCACTATAGATTTGTAATATGGAACATGGTGCTTTGTCCTGGTTTAACCTCACAGTGCGCTTGTGGCGACGTAAAGCAGTTATGTGGCGCCAGGGAAAGCGGGGCATGTTGTGCGCCACGATTTTTGGTGCGGTGTTCGAGCACCGATTGAATTAGCCTTATTAATGAGCGCTTGTGCTTTGCCGTTTAGGTGGAAAACAGTGCGACGCGAAATCATCCGAACTGTGCTGTAATCAAATAGATTTCGTTCGCGCCACGGTGTCCAGTGACGTGCATTTACTACATAGCGTGTCAGCGGTCTTGTAACAGTGAGGGGCGGTGGGACGACGAAAATATGCGGGGCACGATTTGCTGTTCGAACGTATTCTGCTGCGCTGTTCGCTTCAGGTTCGAGTGCCCCGCGTTGCTGGCATGCCGTCCGGTCGACGCTCGCGCGATCAGAAGACAATTAAGTGGCTATGGCGCGATAAGAATAAAGAATTGCAAGGGTGCACATGCGATTCTATAATAGGCGAGATAAAAAGAAAGTGGTGGTGCCAGCGAATGCTGCGAAATAATCGGGTTAAGTACCTTGCCAACTACGTGTGGTTTTCTACCGGTGCGCGCGCGTTCAACTTTTCTTGAAGCGAAGCTGTACATGGCTAGGTTCTGGCGGATCGCGTCTGTGGACAAAACGACGCGTAGAACAACAATTAGAAAAAGTGGGCCGATCCTGGTGATGTGCAGAAAGGGCCCAAGCGCAGTGGCACATACTCCTGTCATGTGGGCCGATCCTGGTGATAGCGTGGAAAGGGTGCAAGCTCTGTGTCACATACCCCTGTGGGCTCGGGGACATGTAATGCGCCCTTGAACTACCCGTGTCACACGTCGGACCCAAGGAGACCCAAACAATGCGCCGGAACGATATGTTCTGTTGCCCAAACGCTACTCTATGACGATGCGTGTCGAAACGTCAGTGATAAAACGTCAATAGTCTACCAAGAAATAGCTGTGTCTCATTCTCTCTTGACATAGTAATTTCCCTAGCGACGTCATCAGTTGCCCCTTGGACTCGGTATGGGTAAGACCCGTGTCGCTCGCTCCGAAGAGGAAGAGCGCGCCTTCAAGGAGCGCCGGCGCGCTCAACAGCGCGAATGGATGCGAAAGCGACGAGAAGCCGAACGCGCAGCCGACCAGCGTGCTTCGGCCGATGGTGCGAGGTGGTGTGAATCTAGGCGCCTAAGCTCGCTTTCACTCGCACATACAGCATAAGGCGCGCGGCGACGCAACGAAAGTATGTGTTGTGTCTTCAACCATTTAACATGACCACCAAAATAAGAAAAAGATAGAATTAAACAAATCCAATAGCTTCGCTGGACTTCCATCTTCACGTAGTGGAAGGACTCTATATATATTATCTTGAAATAGGATGGTCCACCGACCGAAACTGTTGGGTAAATAAACCTACGATAACCGTGAAGTTGTGCTGCTCATATATTACAGCGGAGCTGTTATACGCTATATAGGTTCTGGTGATTTGTGTGCGTAGTAGGCAAAAACGATGGCGCTCACCTCTGGCCAGAGCTCACGACCGGCCGACCCCGGTGATAAAAGCGCATCGCCGCGGGTATGTCCCGGCTGCGGTTAACGTATTGTGTTAAAACAAATATCGTAGTAATAAAAGTTGCAGTTTCGCCGGAAAGGCGCGGAACATCGATTGCGATAGCAAACTAGTGTACAGCTATACAAAGTAAGGATTGTTTCATCGGCCGTGTAAACTTGTAAACATGAGCATACTAAGTTAACAAGAATGGTGTCACGCGCGCACAAGTGAACCTGAACGCATCGCACTCGATGACCGCGGGAACTGGCTGTCAAAACGCTGTAGTGAGGAGGCGCGGCAGCAGCAGCGAGCGAATTGACCTTTCTCCCGCCGCTCGCATGTAATGGCGAACATTTACAAGAACGTGTACTCAAGCGGAGTACGGAGGAAGTCACGTGGTGCTTCACAATGGCGGCAGCCAAGCAACGTCGGCGATGAAGTAGCGACACATCCTGGCATTTCTAGTCCGCCTTGCTTCTCGTTAGATGCGCGGGGGACAGCAGCAAGCGTCGTCGCCTTGCTGAATGAGACGCTCGACGGTGACAGCAGCGAAAAGGATTCTGCAGTTTCGATGAGCGCGGAACGCGTCGGCGGTGCACAAACGCATGTAGTAGCCGACGGTGGCGCCCGACAGCACGCAGCAGTCGAGCGTACATCACATGTCCCCCTCCCACCTGCTCTCTGCACCCGTATTCCCGCTCGCATCGCCCGACTCCGCACAATGGAACTAAGCCGCGAAGACACAGCGCAGGCAAGGACTCTGCCCCCGCCGCACGTGGCTTTCAAGATACAGCCGGCCGGGCGGAAGCGAGCAGCGCTGCGCAGCGTAGTACGCGGCCTACTCGCTCCTCTTCCCTCCCCCCGGAGCCTTGCGACCGGCGGTCGCTCGTGCGGCGGCTTGGAGGAATCGCGTCATATTTCAGCCTTTGGGCACTTCAGTAACTCATTGATTTACGAAGCTTTAAAATCAGTAAGGGAACGAAATGCATCGACATATCTGCCGTGACCGTCCCACTGTGTTTCCAGCGGCTTGTATGCATTATTGACAGTTTAAATGTCAAAAATGAGCAAAGTTTTTTGTGACTGTAGAAATAGATGGAGGGGTATGTCAATAAGTTATATCTGAATTCGCGCACTGTAAAGAGGACAGATTGAAAGGGTGCACAACCTTGCTAACTAAATGACGCTTTGCCGCAAGCTTGGAACAATGCTTTGTTGATGGAGCAGTTCTATGAAATACTTTCTTTGAGAGTAAGCAAACGGTAGTAGCAGCAGCTAGACAGAAGTAAGAAAATGCAACACTATGGTTTTATTTGAAAAAGCTGCCTTTAAGAAGTGGCTACAGCAGAAATAATTTTAGAAATTAGGAGAAGAATTAAAAATAATTTGCCCACCTCACACTGTCAGTGGCAAGAGTAGCCACACTTTAATCTTTTCAATCAGTCATTTATATCCATCCATTTATGTCAACCTAATGGTCCATGTAGATGTTTTGATTGTTGCTTTTGATGTATTGTCTTCTCACGTTTTAATACTGACATCTGTTTTCAGATTCAAAATTAGCCTGGAGACGCCACAGCCGGAATGCAAAAGGTGAATTCTTTGGACATTCATCGTCTAGCGTCACCATGATCAAATGCAGTGATGTTGTGAGAATGTATTGCACGGAGTAGAAGAAAAACATTGCTGATGCAACCACAAGCATTTCCTTCATTGATTAATTGGGGCACTGTGCCTTCAGTAGCAGACAAGAGTTTAATCACTCAGCTCAGAGACTTGACAACTGCACCAAGACTGCAAGTAAACTTCGGTGTCACTTCACAATAAATTAAACATAAAATTTCTTTTCAGAATGTATGCCTAATATACCATGGGCGTTGAGAAACTTGGTATTATTGGTACCATAAATTTGGAACAGGTGTACACATTAAGCATCAACATGAGTGCACGTCTTTCTAGTTTTAACAGAATAAAAATATTATCTCCAATGTGATACTCTAACTCACCGCAAAGCAAAAACAGCAGCTTCCATTGAGAAAGTTTGTTGAAGAAGAGTAGTGATCCCGGCTTTCTGCATTTCAAGGGACAAAATTCCAAAGAGATTGATGCCGAGCTGCATGGTGTGCAGTGTCGGCCACTACATACCATCGTAGCCAGCTCTGCATGAATCTCCTTAGCATTGTGTCTCTTAAGATGCAGAAACGGGATCGCTGATCATAAAGTGATTCGAAATTGGGTGGCTGGGAGGGAGTTGGCAGGGTTCCCCTCTGGATCAGCCAGTGCATGCCCTATGCTATACTGGCAATCTCACCTTAATGAGAATCAGTGATGCATGTTATCCTATTATTGAGCCAAGTGTATTCCTTGTATTGTAGTAAGGAGAAACTACAGAAACCTTAAATCAATTACAACTTTAAAAGCATCTTTTAAAAGCATCCTTTTAAATCTCTATTTCTGTCAAATTCTTGGCAGTAGGTTGATTATTAGGTGAGAAAATGAAGTTAAAAGTTCCATTTTCTGAGTATCGCCACAATACACTAATGCTGATACCTCATTCTGACATGATAGATATCAAGTATATTTACGGACTTGGGTCGTTTTGGTTCGCTAAAAGTGATTGACGCTTTTTAATTTCAGTCTTTGGCTCTTCTGAAGTACAATGAAGAACAAGTTTATTTGAAAAAAAATTACCTAAACTCGAGCAGACGCCAACAAAATCTACGACGTCACACAAGGCAGTGTTGGAACTTCAAGGCAGCAGTGCCACCAATCTTTCGTCTTGCGTCTTTTACAGTTTACTGAGCCATTTGTCATGGCACGAGTGAATCCTTTGGTATAGTAGGCAGGTCATTTACAAATACGTCTGAAATTAGTTTTCTCTTTGGTCCTCACTCGCCGTAGTTGCCAAGTTGTTTTGGCATTGTGCTGCTAGGCATGATGTTGCGGATCAAATCACCGCATTTTGATATAGGTGAAATGTAAAACCACCCGTGTACTGTGCAACCCTAAGTGGTAAAAATTGATCTGAACTCCCGCACTACGGCGTGCCTCATAATCAGATTTTGGTTTTAACATCAAAGCCTTTAAATTGATTTAATTTAATTTCTCTTTAGTGCTCCTTTAAGCAGTAGCATTCGTTATCTCTGCAAAAGCTTGTGCTCGAGGTATTCTCTTTAAATATTTAGTAAACACAGTAGATAAATGTGTCTACAAAAGTTCACATATAGCTAGTGGTGTGGCCTCATTAGTATAGCACCACATATGGTTTTCAGTTTCACCAATGTTTCTTTCCACGTAAAAAAATTGCCAGTGCAACCATCCTTCGGAGATGAGTGGCAATGTTAATCCAATTACCATTCTTACGATCGGTGTATAATAAGTGATGCTATGATGGTGGAACTAACGAGACAGCCAGAACTGGGATACGTTGTGTGAGGGTGCAATGATGCCCGTCCAGGAAATGACCGAGTCTACCTCGAGGTCCCTGACTTGGACATCGAGCGACTGCAAGTTGATGGCAACGTGTTGCTCAAAGTTGTGCTTGTCCGCAAACTTCTGAGTGTGCTCTGTGATATTGTACAGCCTGTGCTTTGCAAGAGGATTCATTTGATTGATGAAGTGGCGGTTGGCACACCCTGCCTTTATGGCTTATGTACACATCATACAGCTTAGTAGAATCTCGCAGGTTACTTCAGGGACACTGCAAGTGAATCTGATGTGTTAATTGCATTAACATCGATAGTTATCTTCCTCTTCGAGCTCCTACTGCTACTTGCCAGCACAAGCAGCAGTTGCCTAAAATGGCGTGAAAGGGGTTAATTGAAGAGTGGCACATACCCAGGGACCCAAGCTGGTCCGTCGGTTGGTTATAAGCCCGTTTCCCTCAACATGGCAGCTCGATACTCTACCCGTTAGACTATGGAGTACCAAGTGGCACAAAATTGGAGGGAAAATTTAAGACAGGCACCCGAAAGTATGTGGAGTATCCTAAGAATGCTAATCGCTATAAAAAATCCTAAATATTTTTTATACTTATGTTTACTTATTATTTTGTTGTTTGTGTGTGCTGAATGAATCCTAGTTTTTTTGACGCACATATCATCCAAACAACATAAGAAGATATGAAACTAGTCAAGTAAGGTTAGCATTCTAGGTCTGGAACAGGCACTATTGTGATTTATTTGGAGTATGACTGTTGTGTAGAATACTTAAAAGCCTTGAAACTACCTTGCTAACATTTACTTAAACGTGCAGGTTCACATAGGTTGGAGGAGTGCTGGTTGAAGAGATGGTCTTGGCACAGCTTACTATGGCCTGCCACAGTGGACCAGGCAAGTTTGCAGGGGTCTTGCTTCACTGTAAATTCACAGAGGAGGACTCACTCTTTGGAAACAACACCAAGGGGCAAAAAGAGGCTCTTGACCCCATCAGCATCAGTGCTGCTATAGGCAAGTACCGTGCATCCTTTCCCGTTGCATTTTTGCATTCACATTTTGTATTTTAAGTTACCAATTTGCCATAAGTATAACAAATGACATAACAAGTAGCGTGTGTGTGAATCTGCATGCCACAATGGCCTACCATGTGGAATGACCGCTCATACGACTGCGCCCTCCCTAAGGATTGTAAACCAGCTAAAGTAAAACCAATTCATAAATCAGGAAGCAAAACAGAACCCTCTAACTACAGGCCAATCTCACTAACATGTACAGTCTGTAAACTACTAGAACACTATATCTTAAAGCACATAACCAAACCTCTTGAACAAGAACAAATACTAACAGCTTGTCAGCATGGTTTTCGCAGAGGAGTTTCCACGGTCACACAACTAATTAAACTTGTTCATGATGTATCATCAAGCATTGATCAACAGAAACAAATAGACCTAATTTTTCTAGATTTCTCAAAAGCTTTCGATCACGTAACATAAGAAATTAATTTATAAACTCGAACTCACCTTGGAAAAAGGACCTATTCTCGATTTGATCAAGGAATATCTTACCAATTGCACGCAATTTGTAGAAGTAAATCAGCAATATTCACTTAAATCGAGCGTCAGATTCGGTGTTCCACAAGGAAGTGTTCTGGCTCCAGTTTTATTTCTTATATACAATAATGATCTGCCTTTTAATATTCCTGTCAATGTTAGACTTTTTGCTGACGATTGTGTTCTGTATCAGGTAATCAATTCGTATAAGGATCATCTAGCTTTGAATGACGCTTTTTCATTAGTATACAAATGGTGTAACGAATGGCAAATGACTTTGAACATTAAAAAATTGGCTACACTATCAATTACGAGGAAAAAACACAGCTCAGAATTCAACTACACTATAAATAACGCCACACTTAACGCAGTGAAGGAGTTCAAGTATCTTGACCTAACATTAACACACGACTTTAGATGGGAAAGCCATGTTAACAACGTTACCTCGACTGCACAAAAAAAATTGTTCTTTCTAAACAGACGTTCTTTCTTTCTCAGACTAGCACCCCCAAACAAAAAGTTACTAGCAAATAGCACATTTGTCAGATCAGTATTGGAATATGCTATGTCGTTTGGTTTCCTTTCACTAAAAACTCATTAACAAACTGGAAGCAGTTCAAAGGAAGGCACTAAGATGTATTTACAATAAATATAGGTTAACAGACTCACCCACTGAATTGCTAAAACAGGCCGGTATCCTTACTTTACAAAACCGAGCAAAGCTTGTGTGGTTTAAAATGATGTACCAACTTATTCATAACTAATTAAAAATAGACTGCTCAAAATACTTATACATAACACAAACACGACTCACCCAACATAAACACACTCTATCATTAAACGAACACCTAGTTCATACGGAAAGTAATAAGCATTCCTTTCTTCCTTTAATGACGCGTGAATGAAACAAGCTGGACCCTGCCATTACAAACAGCCCAACCATATCTACTTTTTTAACATAAGTTGAAAACAAATTGCATGCTTCACAATTCTGACCTACCTGTGTTACCATTCACTTCTGTGTCATTTGATTCTATTTTATTGTATATATAATCCCAATTTATTGATAGATTATCACCTCTTGTATAAACCTAATATACTTGTAATAAACCTTGTACTTTGTCATTGCTGGGTTCCATTGTTTATTTATGCTAACTTTTTACCTCTTTACCAGTTGTTTAGTATAAAGCTTTTTCCCTTGTATTATTCTGTTATTACTGCCTACTATTCTTTACTGCTTATAATTGTTATCTTATTTCATTACCTCTTGCTATTCCTAAGCTAATGCAATGTATATGTTATAATTAATGCTACGATTTCGTTCACCTTTATCAATTGTCTCCCTTTTTTTATTACTCTCATTCATTTTTAATACGATTTATTGCTTTATTATTTCTGCCAACCATACTGTTTGTCTTTGCTAATTGTCAATGTATTGTATGTAAACTAAATATTGTATTTATTGTTATCGTTATATTGTAAGACAACTATGTACATGCCCTTCTGTTATGATCCCTGATGGTATCGACAGTATTATTAATAAATAAATAATAATTCAAATATGATCTTAAATGCCTACGGCATCCATACTCAAATGCTTCTCAATTTTGAAAGCCGCCTTAACTGTCAAAAATGTTTGGCGGCTACACCAGACAAAATTATGTGCATTTGCGCATTAGTTGTGCCACTTGACTGTCAGTGCAATGAATAGTTGTCTGTGAAGCACACTTCCAATATAGTGGCATGGAGGAAGCGCTTAAGTAGCATACATTACTGTTTTAATATAGGAATTGTGGAGAAGCTATGCACAAGTGGAGTTCCTGCTCAACTCAAGGGACAGCACTTCCACCAAACTTCAGCAATCACAATGGCCCTCTACGTTCTGTAACACAAAACACACCAATTGTTTCACCTATTTTAACAGACCAAATTGAATTAAAGTTGCTCCTGTCTTGAAGGAGAGGTCCATGTGCTGCCAATTCAGCAGACTTTCATCAGCGGGAACATGAGTTGTGTGGTATTTTTGTTTGGTTGTTTCGATCAAAGCAACAATAGGGACAGGGTTGCCAGCATCACTGTCAATAATACTGTGTTTAGCGAATGCTCATTCATTCTAAGTGCCTATCCTGTTTATTAATATGCACTTCATCACTTTGTTTTCTAATATATGGTAAAAAATATACATTTATGTAGCATTTCTCCACATGTTTATATAAATTGAGCAGCACTGAAAAGGCCCTTGGCGACTACTGTGTAAAGCTTTTTACAGACCATGGGACATAGCCATAACTCCTGCTATCTTACTTCAAGGGAGCACTTGCCTGTTAATACATATATATAAACCATTGCTCAAGTAGGCTACGGGCTTAAATTTATCGAAAAGATTAATGGGCTCTCAAGTTTCTCTTGTTTAACCCACTGAGGAATGCATTTTTTGGGGAAATATGTCTCCCAATTTAGGTGTTATATATTAACCCACTGAGGAATGCATTTTTTGGGGAAATATGTCTCCCAATTTAGGTGTTATATATTTTTTAGGATTGTGCGAATATTCGCAACTTTCGAATAACAAAGTGAATAGTGTCCTATTCGATGCACTGTTCGAATCGAATAGTCACTATTCGTAAATGCGAACATTTTTCGAAAACTGTTTGAGTATTTCAAAACCCGAAATAAACATAGCTAGAGTGAAAGTATGGTTAAATTTTCACCTCAACAGGGCATAGTAAATACATAAAACATGAGAACTTGCATAGTAGAGCAGGCTGTGTTGCTTAGGTAACCATACTTTACATGTTATGTAGCAGTCATTCACTCTAACTGAAAAGTTCTGTGCATGTCAAGAAACTATGTTTCCTGCTGCATTTCTGCTTTTAATAAACAGCGCTTCATAACGTAATATGTAATGACAGAAACATGCTAACTTTAATAACACTAGAATGTGAACATCATTTGATATTGTCATAACAGCCATTCATTATTCAAAAACTACACAATATACGATTTGCTTCTGACATTACTTGAATCGTATTCGATTCAGTCCCAGAAATCACTATTCGCACACCAGTAATAACCGGCTTTTTCAGCGAACACTTTGAATAAATTTTGAAGGTTGCCTGTGGCAGATAGCACAATTCTAGTTGATGAGCTGGTCTACTTGAAGAGGTGGACATGCACAAAAAAATTGAAATGCATAATCAACTAACAAAAATTCTCTAATTAAGCTTTTAGCTGATTACCTAATTTGTGCTTCAGTGCATAAAACGATGTTTTGTTAAGAAAGTAGCTGGAATGCCAATGCATTTCTCTGCAAAGTTTGGGAAATAATATTTCAAAACTGATGTCATTCTGAGAATTCGTTCCAAGTGGATCCGCCTTGCGAACTCCACTGCTAATATCTTTAAATTGTGATATGGGCCATAAGGTAATTAGGTAAAACTTAGTTTGTACTAATTACAGGATTTTGCATTTCAATTACTTGTGCAAGTAATGTCTGCCTCTTCTATTAGAAAAGCTCAGGAACTAGAATTGTGCTATCTACCACAGGCAACCTTGAAAAATTTTTGAAAGTGTTCGCTGACACAACCTGTATTTATTGCAGATTTAGGTTCTTCAGAATGACATTTTAAGAAAAAAGGGGCAAATAATATTGTAAGTGACAATAAAGCAAAAAAACCTTTTTAGTATTCACAGTTTTACACATGGTTTATTGTTGTATGCAGGATAAAGTAGCATAAATTTTTTAATGTAATGAAATTTACAAAGCTTATATTAGTAATTAACTATGTGAAGCGGGAATACTCCCAAACTACCGTAATGACAGCCACATACAACTAAGAAAAATCAAACAGCACAATAAGAATGTTTTCTAGAAGTCCCAGAAGGTTGCAGCACCTCCAGCATCACGCTAGGCAACGCTTTGGTCTGCAAAGGCACATTTTTTTCAAATGTTACTTCGCCGCCGCACATATGTATGGCTGTGACCCTCAAAGGTTTAAGGAAACCAGTCCACTTGCACATGGCTCTTAAAGACTATTTCTTTGTATAGCTGTCATGTTCTGCATGTGTTAGTGTAACCAGCTTGGCGCACCACTACAGAGAAGCCTGGTTGTTACACTCATTGAGGCAGGAAACACACTTCGTTATAAGTAGTATTTTCTTTAAACTAGAGAGTCCTTAGAACAGCCATCGTAAAGCGAGAAGTGCACTTCAATTGTATGTAAAACGTAACTTCAAATGAAGCCACACTCATTGCTTGTGACATGACAGCCGAGTATTCGGAGCTTGGAAAAGCACAATAAAGTGCTTCACATTTTAATTATGTAAGTTAAAAGAAATAATCTTAGTGGCCAATAGTTCCCCCTCCTAATCAAGTAAATTCATATCTTTGACATTGAGGATAATAATAAATCAATGTTTTTATAACGAGGCTATTCTGTATGCCACACTCTTGCTTGTGGAACTTGGTTCTTAAAACTTGTTCTGTTTTCTTATGTTTTTGCAGACTTCACCTGTCGTAAATTTCCTGGTACGAACAGGCCCTATGAAAAGACCACCCTGGCCTCGCTTCATGCATTCCCCCTAAAGTCTCTTGAAGAGCCGAAGTTGGACAGCTCAAGCCAAAACACATGTCGTACATTTGTAAATTTTGAGATTTATATGTTCATTAATTTTGGCTATGTTATTCTCTTGAAGAACCCAATTCCGATTTCTCAAATGAGCATACACATATGCTTTTGTAACTCTTGACATTTTTATGTTAATATTATTCCTGTTGGTCATGCTGGTCTAATGAAGAGCACATGTTGGATGGCTCAAAGCAGCATACAAGTTTCATGCTGTGTAATTTTTTCACTTCATTTTTATGTCAAGTTTTGATATAGTTCCACCAAAGATAGTGTTTGTTTACTATTTTATTTCTTAGGTAGCTTTGGTCATTTAATGCCAAACAACCCAGTTTCCTCAGAAACTGTTGCATGATGCACACCATTTCATGTTTTATGGAGCTAAAGTAGGTAGAATGATAAATATTTTGAAAACTTTGATTTCATACATACACCTGCAAGTGCATCTGTGCTATTGTCAGATTGTTTCTGTTTCATTAGAACTGTATTTCACATAGGTTCGCAAAAATGATTTAGTATTTTGCTCTCCCAATGCATGAGTAAGAATTAAAAGGTATCAGTTAGCTTGAACTTAAAGTGCAACAACAGCTCTCTGGCAATGGCAATGATGTGGCTTTCATGTATGCATGAAATCAGATCTTTAGTGATATCGTTCATTCTAACTTTTTTGGTGGCACTGAACAAAATGGGAATTGAACTCACATGAACAATATTTTTTTAAAGTCTTCCAGCATGTCACTAATATCTGGTATTTCATATAAAAATCTTAAGTACTCAAAATGAATAAGTTGCTTGGTGTGGAATGACCTGCACAGGAACCTAGTAATCATGGCAGAAAGCAGAACTGGATCGTGCATTAAGCAATGCAGCACAATAAACTGCTACCATGGCATCACTCATTGCAATTGGCATGTTTCAGAGATAAAGTTTAGCGATATTGGCACACACAAATCAACCTATAAATAAGAGGATTATACAGAGTGATAATATTTTAGTTTTACGGAAATTTTAATGATTTACTCGTGGCAGCTTGCATAATTCTTGTTCTTGAGCTGGATTATTCAAAGCAGTGTAGACATTACTAGCACAACAAATTTCAACACATATTCAACTAATTCTCACAAATTCACTTATACACCTAAGGCAAATCAGTTCTGCGGAATCCCGAAAAGGGGGGAAAGTGTCATGAAAGGGAAATATTGCCATCCACCCGAATGTACCACGAAGCCACAAAGGAATCCCATGCCGTTCTGCTTTGAGCTGTCGTTTAATTCGCCCTCGCACTGCCATCTACTAGCCTTCCGGTTAGCTCAGATGGCAGGGCGACTGCCCCCGAAGGCGTTGGTCCCGGGTTTGAATCCCAGACCAGGACAGATTTTTCTTCAAGTTTGAAGCATTCTTTTCTGAGAAACCTGTATGGGTTTCCTTTGAAGCTTCATGCTACATTCGGGTGGAAGGCAACATTTCCCTTTCATAATACACTTAATTACTTTACAGCACATATTGCAATTTACAAATTATAGCCGGTGAGTTTGCAAGATGTATCCACTTAAAATGAATTTCCAGGATGAGACCAACTTCAAGATATTTCCAAAAATGTGGGACGAAATACATGGGCATTCCAGTTATTTTTGTACTTCAATGCATAGAAGAGCGTTTTGTTAAAGAAGTAAATTGTATAACAGTGCATTTTTATGGCCTATTTGATGGCACATTTATTGTAACTGGTGTCATTGTCGAAAGTAATTCCAAGTGCATAAGCCTTGTAAACCCACCAGCTACAATTCGTAAATTTAAATAGCCGTAAAGTAATTAATGATATTGTCAATTTTTGTTAAATAATTGAAAATGTGTTTCAATTTTTCATGCAAGTATTGTCTGCCTCTGAATAATCCAGTCCAAGCACTCGAATTATGTTGTTTTCAAAAATTTTGTAAAGCTTAAATTGACCACCCCGTGGTCATGCGGGGTGGTCAACCTGCGGGGTGGTCATGAGCGGGGTGGTCAACCTGCGGGGTGGTCAAACCTGCGGGGTGGTCATGAGCGTAAACCTGCTCATGCGACAGGTGCCATAGTGGCTGTCACTGGCTGCTTAATAAACAAAGCAAGTACTTTTTTTTTAGTATTCTTGTTTAGTGTCCTGTCAGTCTGCTTGTACATTTATTTATTTCTTTGCTTATTCTTTTACTATTTATTTCTATTGGGAAATGTGTTTTACTTTACGGCCACACAGACTACATTTGTCAGTATACAACATTATTATGGTAACGTACTGTAAGCAATTTGTACTTTGCAATACTTTTGAAGTTTCTGATGTTCTCATTTTACTAATCGTTGTACATTTACACAAATGTTCTGTTACAAATAAACACTTCACCTAGAAAAATGGTTTTTGTTCGCATCAATCTTGCGCTGTTTTAGTGAAGGAGCGTTGACATTGCTGTGTTAAGCCAGTTGAAAAATTGGCATAACAGTTCCGCTAGCAGCTTTGCAGTGTGGTTTTTTACAGGCTAAGAAAATGCTTTTGAACCCAGGCCTACAATAGAGAAGCGCCAATATTTAAATTTGCCCCTGTCCTCCCATACGCAAGGACTGTGCCAACGCGACATCAAAGGTGCTATGTGAAACAACATGCCTCAGCAGCAGTATTTCAATAAAAGTGCAGTTTTCAACATGGCTTAATATACAGGGTGTCCCAACTATCATGCACGAAGATTTAAAAATATGCAAATGCCACATAGCAACACAGAACCAAGGCTGTGTTTGTCGTCGCTTGGAGATAAATTATTTTATGCATTGTGCCTAAATACATAATTATTCTTAATTAATCAACTTCGCAATTTATATAATGCGATGAAGAGTATCCATATGAAAATTGTAAAGCAACATGAAAAACTCGCAATTCAGCTTTCTGTTGCTCAATACGTGCTACATAAGAGTGTTTTTCCAAGCGTGAAAGAAGCCTGCGAATACACGCAAATGTGCCTAGAGTGCTCAGTCCTGCAAATTTGCGTGTATTCGCGGTCTTCTTTCATGCTCGGGAAAACACTTGAGTAGCACGTATTGAGTAACAGAAAGCTGTATCGAGACGTTTTCATGTTCTACAATTTTCTCATTAACCATTTTCATCTAATTATAATATTTTAGAAGTTGAATTCTTTCAAATTAAGACTGATTATGTAATTAGACAGAAATAAAAAAATAATCTATCTCCAATCAACGGCTCTCCCACGATGCGGCGGTTAGGCTCAGCCTACCCATCCCCAGGTGGGAGCGACCTGCAGCTCTGCCCTAGGGCAGGGCTTCTCAGGACCTTGTGAATAAAGTTCTTTGTCTGTCCAATCGTCGGCAAGCAACCTTACTTTGTTTCTGTCCTGCTACGTGGTATTTGCATATTTTTAAATCTTGGTGCATGATAGTTGGTACACCCTAAATATTGGGGTCATAATTCAATGGGCTTTCAACATCCTTTCAATGGGGACGTTCAGTACAGCTCCAACAATATTTCAGTGGGTGTTCGATATTGACGTGCAACACATTGCAACAATGTTTCTGTGGGCTTTCAATGTGTAGACTCGCCACATCTTCTATAATGCTTCAATGAGCTTTCATAATTGACATGCAACACACCCGAACAATGTTTCAATTGGCTTTCAACATCAAGACTGAACAGATATTTAACAATGCTTCAATGTGCTTTCGATATTGAAATAAAGCATGATTCCAACAATACATGAATTATATTTCAAATAGAAAAGCCTGTATGATGTTTCGACAAAATGTCACATGCCAATTACCAACACTTGTCAACAACTCCCTCAATGATGTTTCAACAATACCACAATGTACTTTCATTGCGATTTGTTGACGTTCACCAATGACATTTCAATAAATTTTCAACAATTTTTTTGTAATGAAAATGCTGTGCATACGCACTAAAGTTGCATGTAGCTGCAGTCTGCTACGTAGCATGGATACCGCGGCAGCCGCGGGGTGCCGCGACGACTCCACTGGCTAAGCGCACTGCGGCTTGCTGATGAACACCGCGTTTGTCACGTCGTAGGCGCCAAGGTCGGTAGTAGTGGCGTCTACGTTAACATCCAAAATCACATTTGAACGGCACTCTACGGAGACGTTCAGTAGGCGGAGCATTGTGGGCACGCCTCGCTCCCCCGTAGCCTTCGCAGGGCAAGACGCGCGCTTTCACTCGCACATACGGCGCGCGGCGACGATTTTATCGCCCTTGGACTTTATACGGAACCTCACGGCGACGACGACGGCAGAAATCCGCTTGAAGTGTCCATATAATTGCTATCGCAATAAAAGTTGTTCAGGGCCCCCTTTAATGCTGTTGCATAGGGGTGTGTGAAAGCAATTTTCGAGACCCAGTCGAATGGAATAATTTTTGAATAGTTCTCGAATAACGAGCACTAGCTGGTCTCACTATTAATATTGAATTGAAGTTTGTTTACCACAAACGTGCACTGATTGACAGTCAACCACAAATGTTTACGGACCACAGGATCTTAGATAACGTTCATTTTCCAAGCAGCCTGTAACAGTTGTCAGTAAAACCGAACATCACAACGTTGTTCACATATACTGCTAGAACCTGTAAATGCGAATACTAGGCTGCGTTGTGAGCCTGCGCAGATATTCTGCTTTTTCTCAGATCTCGTGTTCCGTAAAATTTTGTGGTTGACTACACAAGCATTGGGGATGGTAGGATAAAAGCTGCATAACGGCAGCTTCACTGGTCCCACCTCCACATAAACATCTAAAAAACGACCTCCACATCCTAGTGTATTCCCAGCGTTATCAAGTGTCTGCCATTACCTTGCACGTTATAAAGCGCGTTCACACAAAAAAAATCAAATGGGGCATTAAAAGTCAATGAGCAATTTATTCGCATGCCCAGGACTCATTTGTTAGTGTAAATGACAGCGATTTGGCTGCGAAAGTCTGCTTCCCTGAGTGACGTAGCATACTCCACTACGTAATATGTTGTCTTTGTATAATAATAATAATAATAATAATAATAATAATAATAATAATAATAATAATTTAATAATAATAATGTTTGTCTGTGCTATGGTCACCGCGATGAAATTGATCACAATTTTATGCTTTATCGCGCACAGTTAGCGATTGTTTAACGTAAGTTGGTGGTGTGAAATATTCGACAATTATTTAAAAGATATTCATATTTTCAATAATGATTATTCGATTCGAAAGCCGCATTGAATAGGACAGTTTTTATTATTATTATTATTATTATTATTATTATTATTATTTGATTCGAAAACATATACACAGGAAAATAAAAGCGAGGAGCAAGGCTGGCAACTGCCACCAGAAGGGGCACAACGCTTGCCTGCTCTTCAGAAAGGAGGAGACAGAAACATAGAAATGGAAGATCATGCACCAAGATTTTAAAAAATAGAAATTGCGTTACTCGAAGGAAACCTAGTGCATTTGTTTCCAGTACAGTATAGTAGCCGCCAGTAATTATTTGGTTACTGAGATTTAATTAGGCAATTGTAATTAATAATCTAACTCGAGAAGTACTGTCCTAATTATCAAAGTGTCAACGGGGAAATTATAGAGCAACATGAAAAACTCCAGATACAGCTTTCTGTTGCTTCAATACGTGCTACGTAAAAGTATTTTTCCAAGTGTGAAAGAAGCCCGCGAATGCACGCAAAACTGCCGCGCGACTGACCGATCGAGGCACTTCGTGTGTACTCACGGGCTTCTTACACGCTCAGTAAAACACTTTTACGGAGCACGTATTGAGCAACAGAAAGCTGTATCGGAAGTTTTTCATGTTGCTCTACAATTTTCTCATTGACACTTTGATAAACTTTGAAATTTAAATCTGTTAGACTGGAGAACTACAAGCCTATCGAGTAGTGAGGGCAGTTGCGACGGAAAAAGACATTCTCATAATCACCTTCTAGTCTGAACCACTGTCAAAACGTGGCGTTTGATGTCCCGCATGCGCTTTACACGGTAGAGCCATCATTATTTATAGTGGTGCTAACTTTGGCCAGAGAGAACGAAAACCTTGAGAGAACTCAACCTTGCGTTCCCAAGGTTTTCGTTCGTACGGAATATTTGTCATTGAATGGCTGGCTTCAATAGCATTTATTTTCTCGCTCATATGTTCAGAAGAACATATGATTGAAGCCCTGTTCTTACCACGTTCTTGCTAAGTGTTTCAGTACGAGAACATACTTTCCACACACGAATTTCTAAGAATACATTATAATCTGCAGATATGAGATAACTCGGCACTGGCAATTTCTTTCCGTCCCATAGACATTTTTATACGACCGCGCTCCGTGTCTGCTGGGAATATAGTTACTCTATATGCTCCCTGCGGGAGCCATATATAGTAGTATCTGGCTTGGAAGCCGCCAACGCCAGCTCTGCGTATGTATTGGCTGGCAACACAGTCGTCTCACCATCACGTGGCTTCGCTCAGTTCTCTAAAAGGCCAGCCATATAAAAATTATATATGTATATTAAAAGGACAGAGCAATCAAGCAAACTAGATCAACGAAACCACCAAACCAGCCATACCAAATCAAAGCAAACAAGTGATCGTGTCTCATCAGCTATTCTGTTCTGAAAACTAGTCCTCGGCTTCTTCCAGGACAAACTTACCGCTGCACGAATTACCTAGGGAGCCCCATCAGCCAGAGTTATACACATCTTGTTCTGCTTCCAAGCGCGCAGGCGTACGAGACACACGAGGCGTACGAGGCACATCAAAAACCACGAACAATTCGAAGAAATATGCGAGAGATTACTCTTATATGACACGGAGACGCCGAAGTATACTGGGCAATCAATCGGCTTCGTTAAGCGCGTCCGCGCGAGGAAAGCAGTTTCAGCCTGAGACCGTAGTTAAAAATAGAAAAACGAAACCGGACCCGACGCCAAGCGACGCAGCTGTCATCATCAGCAGTCTTTCATCCGGGGCCCGCGCTTTGCAACGACGAACGCTCATTCGTCGCAACGGCGAACGCTCATTCGTCGTTCGTCCAGCGTGTTTGAAAGTAGATTCCTTTGTTCTGTGTAGACGAGTGGTAGACGTTGGAAGAAAAACTGCGCAACGCTGTCCTCGTGGTTGTGCTTACGGTCCCTGCACGTACGATAATCTCATGGCTGCTTTTAACAACGAGGACACTCCTGCGAGCAGTGACATGACGCCAGGCCGTGCCGCGCCGTACAACGGAATCCCGATACAAGTGCGCAGTTACAACACACACGGCACGTTCGTTGATGTTCCGGTGGACCTTCGTGGTACGCCGCAGCGGATTCTTCGCATCCCCTGGGGACTGGCGGTGACCAGCATGCCGAATGGAGGGATAAACGCAACGCCCCAGAGACTGTTTGTCGTGCAGACCAGCCCTTATTACGGCATGGTGCTAGCTGCCTACGAACCGTTAGAACTTGTCGCTCCGTCCGCCTATGGAGAGATGGAACTGGGCGAGCATGTTCCGATTCAAGTAATACCACGCCAGATAATCAGTGCCGTGCCTGTGATTCTCGCTGCGGGGCAGGGTGAACCTCCAGTTGGCCAGTTTCCGATGCTTGCCCGGGAATTACCGGCTATGCCGGTTCAACACGTTGGTATGTCCAATGCCGCCGCCATACCCGTATTCCCGATGCCAGTTTCAGCTGACGCCGAAGCAGTGCCGCAAACGCCGGAGATGCCGCTGATGGCGCTGATGGGGATGATAGCTGCTCAGGCAACGAAGCCGTCAGAGTGGACGGTGAACGAGGTCGCGGAGTTTATTAGTCGAATTCGGGGATGCGCTCCATATGTCCAAGTGTTCCGCGCACACCGGATTGATGGCAACGCATTGCTGCTCCTGTGCGGACATCACCTTATGTCGGTCATGAACATCCCCCTTGGCCCTGCCCTCAAGATCCGCTGGGCAATCAAGTGGCTGCGACGTAAGGAGAAGGAAGGACCAGTGGGTCCCGAGTGAACGTTTACCTACTCGCCTCCTATTATGCTGAGTATATGGAGCATCGCTTCTTTCGCCGACAGCAAGTCCGGCTGTTAATTCACATTTCACGGCCAAATAGCGCATTGACGCTAGTCGCGATTGGCGCTCTGCTGCAGCGCCTGTAATGTGGCCGCATTATTTACTTTGTTGAACGTTGCAGTGTGTTACAAGGCATTGGTTACTCTAATGGTGTCCGAAGGCGGCGCCATGCTTTTATTTTGCGAAATAAATGATTTTATTGGTCGTGTTCCCTCGCCGTCTCCTTTTGTAACATTCGTTAATGGACACTGGTATTACGGTACCCGATGGCCACTCGGGTCCCTTAGGTGCTGCCTGTGGTATTCCCGTTCGACCACTTTGGAAGACTCCTTCATGGCGTAAACTCGAGGAACGCCGCCTCACTGAAGCGACGATCATCCTGTCTGTGCATAGGTAAACTATGTGACTCACTGCATGCCACATGAAAATGATGCCGAAATAAGGCGTTTCAATCCTTTCGTCACATTGGCTCGCCCTTGTATAGCCAGTCAATGCATTCAAAACATCCCGCATAGTGATGGAGAATGTGATTGCTTCGGAAGATAAGGCGAGCGTCTCAGCCGATCGGCGAGATAAGGCGATCGGCGCAATTGATAAGCGCTTAGCTTGGCTACGCTGGCAATCTGCGCTTCTCTCACGTACGTCACGAGTGCTTCGTTCTTTGTCCTGTGGTATTATTATTATTATTATTATTATTATTATTATTATTATTATTATTATTATTATTATTATTGCGATATTAATTATATAAACACTCCAGGCGAATTTTCGGCGTCGCCGTGATGGTTCCGTGTAAAGTGCGATGAGATGCTATGCGTACTGTGTGCTGTGGGTGCGAGAGTGAGCCGAGAAGGATAGTTGCTTGATGTAGTAGTAGTGGTTTATTGAGGAAAATGACGCTTATTTCTGCTACCCAATAGGAAGCACAGCGTCAGGGGAAGGAAAAGTGGGAGATAAAGATGAGAGGAAGGGAAGAGAATGATAAGCAGAAGGAGTCTCATCCGATCATGGAGGAGGCCGGTGGTGAAGGCGATGGCCTGCTGGGGGCGAGCGCTTACCGATGGGCGGTGATCCCGTTCAACTCCACAAACTCCAATAGGCTATGGAGAGCTGTGGGGAGGGGACGGGAACAGGAGGTCGCTGGTTGTCTCAGGTAGGTAGACCTGTAGGCAGTGATGACCCTTGAGCGGTCCTGCGCCAGCGCTGGGCAAGGACAGAGAAGGTGTTCGAGGGTCTCGGAGTCGCCGCAACGTTCGTAGGCCGGTGAGGTGGAGCGTACCTGGCGTGCAGCCACGCCGCAGTCCAGACACAGCCCGTGCGCAGTGGAAGCAACGTTGCGCGTTCCCTCATGGTAAGGCCACCCTCTGGATATGGCCTGGGACCCTTGCGTTTGCCCCTCTGGCATCCGAATGGACGGTTGTGAGGAGCTTCTTCAGGCGCTGCCTCGAAAAATCAGAGGAAGCGACTGGTCGGGTGAGCGGCACTTCAGGATGGTGGGCGGATTTGGCGAGTGTGTCCGTTTCCTACATACCACTTGGTACTACATACTACATTAGTATGGAGTAGATACTTATGTAGTATATGTAAGTAGAAGTAAGCATAAGTATAAGTACATAAGTATGTAGTACTACGTACTACATACTTGGTACTACATATAATGTATGTAGTATTTGCTTCTAACCGAAAAACTACTACTACTAAGTGCAACTTGTACCTCGGAAGCACACAAATTCAACAAATTAGTAGTTATAAATATCTAGGAATAAGTCTCGACTCGTCGCTAGACTGGGCTCCACATATTGAACAAGTAACTAAAAAATTGTTTTTGTTTGTTATACTATATTAAGAGGCGCGGAAACATTTCCATCCTCAAACATTACGGCTCATTTATTTCAGCATATTTCACTGCCATTTAACATATTGCATCGAATCTTGGGGTTTCACCTACGCCTCGTACATTGATCCTTTAATCAAAATTCAGAAACGTGTGATGAGAATAATTGCATCGGGCACTAAGGACTCGCCCTCTGCACAGTTTGTTGCACAATTAAATATAATGGCACTTATCCAAGCTCGGGACTATAACACAGCTATACTAATCCACAGAATACTAACCACGACTCTCATCAATATTTATCAGGCCTACAAGGGACACTAGACAAGCTGAGCGTAATAAATTCAACTTGCCTAAAGCTTATAATATATACGGTCAACGTTCCCTATCATTTGTCGGTGCAAAAATCTGGAATGAAATACCCAGCTTAATAATAAAACTTCCAAATGCTATTCCATCATTATAACATCACTTTAAAGCAGGTATATAGTATTACCTACTTTTGCTTTTTGCTTTGGATCGCAATTTATGCTGACGTTTTTGATATGGATCCAAAACAAGGCACATAGGCTAAGGATCCAGATGATACTGTCAACCATTTTGTAGTATATTATGCTTGAATAAAGATTTCTTTCTTCTTTTTCTTCATTACCGGCTATTCCCAAATGGGAACGCAGCCATTGAAACGAGATGGCAGCCCCGTGGCAGCCAATGCTGAGAACTTCGAGCTGAGCAAGGCCCCCGTAAGCCCTGATCGGCGGTGGTTGATGTGGCTCTGGAGCACTGGCTTCGAGTCGCAGAGCACTGCCACCCGTTGCCCAGGAGGATCCTCACTCAGCCAGGACAACGGCGGCTAGGTGGAGCCCCGCTAGTTCTGCCGTGGTGGAGTTGGCGGCGAAGGGGATCCGACATTGTCTGTTGACCGCCCTAGCCGGGATGGTGCAGGCTGCAGCGGCCGATCCGTTCGCCAGGACTGATCCATCTGTGTAGACCAGCAGACTTCCAGCTTCTCTCGGAGTTTGCAGGCTGCAACCTGTTACAGTGCTGCAGCTGGTGTCTGTCGGTTAGTCGCTCCATTGAACGAGAGGTGGACGTGCGCTGGTCGATGGTGTGGTGGAGGCAGCGCGATTGTCACAGGGGGGTCCATGTTCACCTGCTCGTACAGCAGGCACAGACATCCCATCTGCAAGGATGGCTGGCTGCTTGATGTGCGCCGTCCTCCGGCGCCCAATAAGCACCCGCAAAGGAGCGAGGGAGGCTGAAGACGCGGCAATACGCTGAAGTGCGCGCTAGGGGAGGGGGGGGGGTGGCAGGTGAGCGTGCATCTCTTCCTCTAGCCCGGCCGTGGCTGTTCATGGCTATCCGCTCTGATGAGCACGTACACCGCCCGTGCCCATGCGCCCTATCTTGGAGGTAATCCGCGGTGGGTGCAAAGGTAGGGTAGCCGATATAGCTTGCCGCTTTACGCGCCTGGTCTTACCGCGGGCCCAGTGTTGTAGGTCGCGTAGTCTCAAGTTTCGGGGACGCGTTGGAGCGAGACGCAGCACAATGAAGTGGTCGCATTCCGAGACCGGCGCTCTTCATCATGCCAGCGTTGTGAGCAGCGAGTGTTCGCGGTCATCGAGTGCTAGCTGTTCATGTCTTGCCTGTGCGCGCGTGACACCGTGCTTGGTAATCTAAATAGTATGCGAATGTTTACTGTAATTAATACGGCTGATAAAACTACGAGCCTTAACTCGCGTAGCTGTCTAATACTTTCCTATCACTATCAATGCTTCGCCTTTTGGGCAAATAGCGACTGTTTTTTTGGCACTTCTCGAGTTCCGCCATTTTGTCAGATTCGCAACCGTGTCATCGCTGATTCACCCACAGGGCTGCTAGAATAGCCTGTTGACGTTACGAGTCTGATTGACTCGTAACGTCAACATAGCGTAATTCGGCTCTGTCGACCATAGCACCCCCCTGGTTTTCTCGCAATTTGTTTTAATGCGAAATGATTATATGCCCCATTATACGCGAAAATACGGCGTTGTCGTCGGCGGCGTGACCGAAAAATGGTACCAAAAATGGCCGACGGCGCGAAGAGTAAAAACACGCCAAAAGTGATCGGATTGACGTCGAATTTGTCAGGCAGGTTTCTGTAAACAAAGTCAAATAACGGAATTAAAAATTTGGTACATTTCGGTTTGGGCGGGAATTGAATCCGCGCCTAAGGGTTCGAGACGAGTACGCCTTCCTGACGCCATGGTGGCTCCACGCTTAGAGTTGACTAAAGTTGTGCCTAGTGTGTGCTCCATTGCAGACGTCACGTCACTGCTTCCATCACTGCCTCCCACGTGTCACTTGCTCTTCGGATTTCATCGGTGCTGTGTCTACTGCGATGCACTCTCGATGCCAAATCATGAGTGTATAAAATGAGGTGTGCCTAGTGCGCGGGTAATTGCACGTCACGTCGCTGCCTCCAGCGCGTCACTTGCTCTTCGGATTTCATCGGTGCTGTGTCTACTGGGATGCTCTCCGAAGTGTCTACCTCAGCGGCAGCTGTGAAACGTGGTCGCCCACGGAAGCACGCCTCAGAAAACGACGCAAGGGAACACAGAACAAATTAATCGTTCCGCAGCAAATGGTCCGAATGTTTCTGGTGTGTGGACAACGTATACGCAAACGCATACACCGATTCAACGGAAGGAACTTTAATGCATGTCGAAAATATAAATCGAAAACATTTTAACTAAGCGATTATAATGCTTTCACATTCCAACACGCAAACAGTCTCAAGTGTCTATGCTGAATTTTTTCGTTGAGAGTGCCGACAGGATGGAGCTGTAGAACCGTCATGACGTAAGCATTTCGGCACACATCGTAAATTCGTGAGTGGTGCTCCGTCACGTGAAGGCAAAAGCGTCCCTCAAAATGTACAGCTTTAGCGTACGTCCTTGCGTACGCCATAAGATAGCAGGTCAGACATGCGCATGCGCAGAACGATATGAAGAACTTTGCTCCTTACGTGCGCACGCCGAGTCTTGCGGTGATCTTTCCAAGCTTAGCGCGGCTTGGTAAAAGTAACGACATCGCCGCGCCGAAACCGCGACTTGCTTTTTGCGGCGACAGCAAAACATAAATGGTCAAATCAGCTTTTGTTTAGTCTCCTCTCTTTTTACGGACAAGGTATCGGTGGCGTTTCCTTTTTGTCATTGTAGAGATAAACCGTCATGACTGATGGGCTTTCCCTCATCCCCCCTCCCCCCCCCCCCCCTTCAGGAATGTACCAGGGCCACGTGACATAAAACAAAACGTGACAACAGCCGCCTGCCGCACGCCCCTCCCCCGGTCAAGTGCGCCCCGTCCCGATTAATATTCCTGGCTACGCCACAATAAAAAAAAATTAAAAAATAGAAGCAAATATTCGCAACAGATGAGTCATGTTCCCGCTGCAGCGAAGGACCGGAGACGACTGAGCGCATCGTAAGTGAATGCCAAAATATTCACCCGGCAAGAACTGTAGGGTAGGTTCACCTTCCAGAAGTTATGGGATACAAAGCAAACCGAGGCATTAATTGGTCAGCGGCTGAGACAAGCAAGAGACGTTTAGAGTATTCGTGTAAGAAAAGGACAGGGCCGATAGAGCCGTATTCGTTACAGGCATATAGGCAACTGCAGATTATAGCGATACAGGTTCCAATGAGGAGAGAAAAGATCACGGATAGAGAGGCAAAAATGCTAGACTGCAGGAGATATAATAAAGCCTGATTAGCTCATGCAGGCTAAGTTAGTACTTGTCAGCGAACATTGCGCGAACAAACGACCGCAGAAAGAGCGTGGAACAAGGAGAGGCGCAGTCCTTGTTCCATGATCTTTCTGCGGCCGTTTGTTCGCGCAGTTAAACAATGTACGCTAATATTTACCAACTCGCCGCCGCGCGCGGTGGCATGTGCGGCGAGTCAAACGGAAGAATATATATCTCATTAAGATATCGATGTAAGCACACGCTTTCTACGTGTGCTTGCATGAGGACGCGTCTGGTCAAACTGAAATACAAAAAACGAATCGTGTGCTTGAACGCGCGTGCAGCTACTGTGTTATCTGTATGTGCGATACCACGGCGTCTGCGTATGAGAACACGGGGTTTCATCTTAAGAAGGAACTGTGGAAGGAAAAAAAAAAAAAGCGAGGAATGGCGCTGCCACGGACTGGCTCCCACACGAGATAACGACCAGGTACGGTCGATTCACCACTCAATACTCCACCACCACCAATTCACCACCTTACAAGTCGTTTGCAGCACTGCCGGAAGTACAAGACGTGCGCAGGTATAACATCCTTGCGCAGCGGAATATAGTTCTGGGCGTGTCTGGTTATTGGCGGGATTAGGCAGCATTAGTTTTGCTTGGTACACGATACCTTACAGCGATACGTGACAGGTTAGGACATTTGCGCATGCTCGTTGTATACCGCGAATAACTGTGACGGTGGGCAGACGACGCGGTGCGGATGACCACATCTCGAGGGTCATTCGGCCTTCCTATTGGATAAGGAGTCCTGTCGCTATCACAGTGCTGCAACCGACTTGTGAGATGGAGTATAGAGCAATATGATTACACACCCTACAGCTGATTTTTCGTGTATTGATTCCAGATGAGGACACGTTGATGACATTGTCCTCCCCCCCCCCCCCCCCCCCCAAGAAAAAAACAAAAACAAATCTGCTGCAGAGGTGATCTGAATACTTACGTTAACCATGCAGAGCACGGATGTATAGATAGTACATGGGACAGGAAGTTTCTTATGGTCGTAGGCTCACAGTTGCCAAGGCACGTGCAAAAAACATCTATACTACCTCCTATTGTCCTCCTGGTCTCCTGCTTTGCCTTTCTCTCTTTATTGATACCACAAAGAAAATCCGGCTTCACGCCGAACAGTAGCGGCGCTGGGTAAACAGTTCAACAGAAGCATCTATAGACTTTATTCTGTCTTTCCACTCAGTTTCTTCGTCGACGACGTGTTGAAAGTCTGCTGACCTTCCGCAACAACCGTTGTGGCGGTTGTCAGCATGCGCATACGAGCCTGAAACCACCGTGGTATTCTAGAATGAACATTTTCATGCTTCGTCTGAGGCAGCCGGCGTTGGTTTGCGCCGATGAGTATGCTGTATATATGTGCGTTCGTTCTTACGGGAGCTTTTGTTTACGTTGTTCGATGTGATCTTCTACCGTTTTCCTGAGACGTCTCTATCGACCTTCTTTAATAACCACGTGTTCTAAGTGAGCTACTGCTATGTTCTTCTGCGAAGATATGGACAATCTAGCGATCCTCTGTAACAAACAAGGAGGCTTTAAATTTTTTAACAACCCCCTTGTAACAACCACGTGTTCGGACTGAGCTACTCCCACGCTCTTTAGAGACGATGTAGACAATCTTGACCCACTGTACCGACCACGCGTTCCAACTGAGCTACTACTACGTTATTCTGAGATGTGCACAATGTATTGACCATCTGTGACAACCAGGTGTTCAAAGTGAACTACTACTACGCTCTTTAGAGAAGATGTGGACAATCTATTCACTCTATGTAGCAACTGCCTGTTAGGAATGAGATTCGCCTACGTTCTTCTGAGAAGATGTCGACAATCTATTGGCCCTTTGTAACAACCAGGAGTTCGAACTGAACTACTCACACGTTCTTCTTAAACGTGGACGAATCTATTAACTCTGTAAAAACCACGTGCTCGAAGTGAGCTACTTCTACGTTTTTTTTAGAGATCTCTAAGATCTTTTGACCCTCTCTAACAACCACATGTCTAAACTGAGCTCCTTCTACGTTCTTCTGATAAGATGTGGACATTCTATTGACCTTCTGTAACAGACACGCGTTCTAACTGAGCTACTCCAAAGTTATTTAGAGAAGATGTGCACACACTATTCACCTTTTGTAACAACCACGTGTTTCAACTGAGCGTCGACTACGTGCAGTATGTTGCGCTAAGAGAAGCGTCACGACTGTTTCGGCTAAATCAATGCCTAGGTGGCATTCAAATTTCACACCGACGAACGGCTCTGCATGAATGCCCATTGCTCCTGATGGATCACATGACGTCACTTCTGCTGCAGCTGTGCCAAAATAGTAAGAAGTGGGGACGACAGTCGACATTAGTGCCCAATACTTTAGTGCCTCATTAAGGACAATAAAACACATTGCTCGGTGATATACATCCCGTGTAGTTTCTTGGTGCATTCAATTCAATTCCACTTTTGTTCCTTCACTGGCTACTTAGACGAGAATAAACAAGAACTATGCCTCGCCTGCGACGACGCACAAAGAGTGGAATCTGCGGGAACGAAACGGTGCCGCCGTCTGCCACTCGACACACCATAACTGGCCTGTAGCCTCGTCGGATAGTTTCGCTCTAGCATTGAAAGACAGCTGTCCTCCTTAAATTCTACATTTTTTGTCCGTCATCGCTACAGGCAACGCGCACTTCATGCTTATTCTGGGTGAAGGGGGCAAGTCAAGGCACTCAGGCGTGGCCTCAAATTGAAGACACTGCGAAATGCCAGCTTTGTGCGAACTTTGAGTGCGAACGAGCCATTGGTCGAGCCAGAAGAGTTCATCATAACCTGGCGCTCATATTTACGCAACTCTACCTTCTATCGACAATGTAAGGGGCGTAAAATACATCGTCTTTAAGAAACACGAGTTTGAACTGAGCTTCAACGAAGTTCCAGAACTTGTACTTGAGTAAGCTGCTGTCTAGGTTGGCTATATCCATGATTCCGCTCGGCGCAACGTAGAAAAATGGGAAGCATACAAAGACTGGCGCATGCCTATCTGTAATCCCTCTCTGTTTCATGTTCCCCTTCTGTTGCGCGGCGCACAGTGACGTATAGCGAATTCTCCCAACTGAACCCAACAATAAAATGTCGACGATCTATTATCTGTCTGAAGCTGCGTTTATATTAACCCGGATAATGTAGGGTCGCGAGTAAGCTTGTCGAGTCGAAAACAGGTCCTTGGGCCCCTTCCCCAGTGCAGGGTAGCCTACCGGGCTCAGCCTGGTTAACCTCCCTGCCTTTCCCTTATGTCTTCTCTCTCTCTCTCTAGCAGGTCGGGCCGAACGAGCGTAGAGGCGAGTTTTGCGAACCTTCTGCCTGCAAAGTGCAAGTTATTCCGCCCATCCCTCTTGGCAAGGTTCATGTAAACGCGGTCGCGTCCGGATTAGTCAGCTCGACTTCTGGTTAGACCAACTCGCGTCAAGTTCATGTAAACGCGGTCGAGTCGGGATTAGTCAGCTGGACTTCTGGCTAGACCAACTCGCGTCGGATTCATGTAAACGCGGTCGAGTAGAGATTAGTCAGCTCGACTTCTGGTTGGACCAACTCACGTCGAATTCATGTAAACGCGGTTGAGTCGGGATTAGTCAGCTCGACTTCTGGCTGGACCAACTCGCGTCGAATTCATGTAAACGCGGTCGAGTCGGGACTAGTCAGCTCGACGTCTGGCTAGACCAACTCGCGTCGAGTTCATGTAAACGCGGTCAAGTCGGGACGGGTCAGCTCGACTTCTGACTTGACCAACTCGCGTCGAGTTCATGCAAACCAAGCTTCTATGGGTCCTCTGTAACAATCACGGTAGCGTCTTTCAGCGTGCGCGCGCGAACCAGACCGCGGCTAATTCGCGCCGGCGGTCTCGCCGCCTCGACGTGGCTCGCGTTCCCCGTGCGACCACATCGTTGGACCAGCGCAGCGGCGGGCACCTCGGCCACCAGGGCTGCCAGGGCCAGACCATGACCGGTCAGCAGCAGCAAGAAGACGGAGTGGAGGTGGTCGAAGTGCAGCGTGTCCTGCTCGCCGACGTCGACGCGAGGGCAGCGCGAGAAGTCGCCGCCCGAGGACACCGTCTGGTCGTGCCACTTGAGCACCACACCGGCCTCAGTCAGGCGGGCGCGTCTGCGAAGTGTAAGACAACATGGCGACGCAGACTGGTCACAAATTTTATATATTTATTCGCTTGAATATACTTTCAGAACCGACAGGAAGCCAGAAGACAACGAAGTCAAGGAAAGCATAGCAGATATGTGTGTGTGTGAGAGAGAGAGAGAGCCAAAGAAAGGCTGGGAGGTTAACCAGGCGCAGGTCCGGTTTGCTACCCTGCATTGGAGAAAGGGGATACACGGGGCAAGATATGGAGAAAGAAGGGGGGAGAAAGTGCCCTAGCTGCGCGCAGACGTGAAGGTGTGCAGCAAATTTTTAAGCTGTGATCGATAGCTGTCGACTTCAGGTACTGCAGTCATTCTCTCGTTGCTTTCCGCGCCAGCGACGCGCCTGGCCATGGTCCAAGGATCTTCGCTTTCTTGGACCATGGCCGGTCTTGAAAACCGTCTTGAGTCCAGCCAGCTTTATTGCTGGTCCGAGAGGTTCAGGTGCTGGCCCGGAGAAGTGTTTTGCCTGTGCACACGTGACAGCGTGCTTGTTAATTTAGTTTGTATAGCGAGTGTTCACAGCAGTTTATGCAGCTGATAAAACGACTACCCTTAATTCCTATAACTGTCTAATAATTTCCTATCACAGTCAATACGTCGTTGTCGGGCGAAGCTGTGACTTTTACAATTCTGTGACAGATTGTGTGAGACCTCCAGCTGCGTCAACTCGGCAAAGCAGCCGGCACCCTTCAAGTGAAGCGAAGAGGCACGGAAGGCTTCGTTCTACCAAGAGACATCAAGGACGGCTCACCTGCGCTCCCAGGCGTTCATGATGAAGCGCACGTTGTCCCGGCTGTAGTAGACGACCATCGGGTGCGAGAAGAGACGCTCTCGGCCCAGGTAGAACTCGTGGTGCGGGTACCGGTGGCATCTCTGGGCCGCGTGGTACAGCAGCGTCGTGCGGTCGCCGATGATGACCGCCTTGCCCGCGACCATCTGGTCCAGCACGTCGGCGGACCACAGGCGGCGGTAGGGCACCAGCGAACCGGGTTTCAGCTTGCGGTACACTTTCCGGTCGTGGTCGTTCGGCGACAGCTGCGCTTTTCGTTCCCTCGTCTTAAGTTTGCGTCCGTGCTGTATTCGTGGCAGTTGGGATAAACTTTCGTACAAATTATTTGATTGCTCGATCAATTGATTGATTGATTGATTGATTTTTAGTGTTCCAAAGCAACACACAGGCTATGAGGGACGCCGTAGTAAGGGGTTTCAGACTCATTTTGTACGATTGTCATAGTTGTTTTTAGTTAACTTTAAAAATCTTTTTAACGTGATAAAGTGGAAGCTTAGGCGAGTTGGTGATTCAATATCGACATGGCTGCACAGCGCAAACGATGAGGACAGTAGAAAGGACACGACACAGGCGCTGCGCCTGTGTTGTGTCCTTTCTTCTGTCCTCATCTTTTGCGCTGTGCAGCCATATCTTATATTTTCCATTCTTGTATTTATGTCATCATACCATTATCCTCGCCTTGTCCTTCTCTTTTCGTTCCATTTTCCCCTTACCCTAACATTAAGTAGCAGGCTAGAACACAGCAGTTCAGGTCGACCTCTCAGCTTTTCTCTTATAATAAGTTTATCTCTATCTCAACCACCTGGGGGCTCTTTAACGCTCGCCGAAAGCATGGCACACGAACGCTTTCACACTCCGCTCCTACAGGAATGCGGTCGCCGCGACCTCATGTGCACGCTCCGTAGGAGAACGTCACATAACCTCAGAGCCACCGCAGCAGTTGCTGTTCGCAGTGACACACGTGGCGGTGCTTCTGAAAACTGTGCCAAACCCGCACATGACTTCTTTTTGGAGAGTAAAGCACAACCACTACTACTTTGAAAGCGACAGCTTTAAGGGCCCCGTTGCACAGTGAGCACGGCGTCGCTGGCGTCGACCGTGCGTTGACCGTGAGCGCACCGCTCGGTTACTTGAAGCACCAACAGATGGCGGTCGCCTACGAGCATCCGCGGCAGCGGCGGCGCCGGTCGTGCGGGGAAAAAGAACCAGAAAGTTCACCTTCGAGCATAGCATTCGCCGCAAGCGTTTCCCGGTAAATCTTACGGTTGCATAGGCTGGAGTTGTCTGAAAGCATGAGAAGCAGTGAAGGACCCTTTGATGCTATCGCGTTCTGCTCTTAAAGGCGAAGCTTAGGCGTCTCCCAAGTTTTTGCTGCTGCTGCTAGAAATATGAAATATTTTAAAACTTAATTTAAATAATTAGTTCAAATATTGTAGAGATATGAAAAAATAGACAGAAATACGCTGCGAATGCGCGCACGCACGCGTACGGCGCCGCGAAGTCGAAGACGTTCGCGCGGGTCATTTGTCCTCAAGAAGTACAAAAGAACCTCATTTGCCTATCTGACCTAAGAAGTAGCGCAAATAAACACAAACTGACCAAACTGGAGGGTGCAATAATGATAGACTGAATGAGTATGAAGGAAACCTTAGAACGAAGCAAGAAAATAGGCTGGTAAGTCATTGCCAGTATTGTGGCTATGTGTTCTGGACTATAGGGACACTAGCATTCTTCATAGGCATTTCAATCAGTTGACACGAAAAATGCTCAAAGTAAGCAGATAAGTTGCTTGAGAGCGTATTATTGAGAATGTTCTCGCATTCACATCAGCGACTAGGTGTTGTGGGTCCAGCTGCTTGCGATGACGCTGCATGCCGACTTTGCGGAAGCCAGAGCAAGCGATTTGTTCACTGCTTTTGACATGAGATTGTAGATTCCCTGCTGCATGCAGAGCAATAATATTTGACTCACATGTTCACAGGAGCCTCATTAACAGATCTGCAACGTTTTCTTACTATGATAAAGAAAAAAAAGTGTTTCAGAGCCCGTTTCAATTCTGCATGAATTCGTTGGATTAACCACTGTTCGAGTCAGGTGACGTGAGTTCGTCTTCACGTGACAACTCAGGCACGTGACTCCGCGTTGAACTCACCGCCAGCAGCAGCGGGTAGGCCGGACCGCGAAGCATGTAGACTCGGACGTCCTCGCGTGAAGCCAGTTGCGCAGCCGAGTCGATCCGGTGGCCACTCTTATGGCGCACCGTGAGGCCCGCTTTCATCTTGCCGTTGAACACGTTGGCGAACACGAGCATCGCCAGCCACCAGGTGGCCACCACGACGCGGGACGACGAGCTTTGAGGCGAGCCGTGAATGGCTGCGCGCCAAAAGAGAGAGGGAAGCGGCGTGAACGCGCCACGAACGTCAAAGGCTCGACGATGTGATCCGTCTCAGAGTATTACCGCGAATAACATTACTGACGTTGTCAGATCAGTTACATTTTTTTTTGCTATCTAGCTACCTATCCCACCACCGTGGGCCGATCCCGAAAGTAGTGCAGACTAAAATTGTGGGCCGTTCGCGTGGGTATGTGCCACCGGGCATGCGCGTACTTCACGGCGGCGTCGCCAGAAGGCGCAGCGTGTCCAGAGGGGAGCACTAGGGCGGACCCAGGACGCTTCATGTATGACGCATTTCGGCTATTGCAATAATCGGCTATTGCATTTCGGCCGAAAATGCAAACGGTACTATTTTTTTCAGCTCAACTACAGTGTGGTTCGTGTTTAACGTATTTGTCAGATGCCTATTCCTGTATTTTTTTTAGAATGTGTAATCTTTCGTTGTGTGCCGCCGGTCTAACACGAATATCATAGGCACTTACGAATTGAGCTATGTCGCAACCTTTATTTCTTGTGTATCTCGACAAATAACAATTTCAAATTAGCCCCCATAAAGATACATAAATAAATAAAGTTCGCCAAGTGTCTACGCGCACCTTGAAGACACATGCTCCGTGAGAGCATAAGTAGGTTTCCCACCAGTCTTGAGATAAACGTTTTCGAAGAACCAGGCGCCAATGATGTGATCAAGCCCAGCACGAGAAGGCAGACGCCTAGCATTATCCAGACCTGCAGATATGACCAGAATAGAAGTGTGTGGTGCGTAGTAAACGTACAACGTCTAAATATACAGTAATACTGCGCTGGACATGCAGTAGCTTGTAAATACGAAAGGGGCAGGGAGAGAGGATAGACTAGGACGAAGGAAACTATTTACATAATGTACAATGTGGTAAATAAACGGCGCGCGGCGAGGATTTTTTCACGCTCGGACTTTATACGGAACATCACGGCGACGCCGACGGCAGAAATGCGCCTGGACTGTCCATGTAAATTGCTATCGCAAAAACAAATAAAGTAATTCAAGCGACCATGTCAAGCGGGAAGATTTTCAGGGATTCACAACCCCATGTAACAACACTTATAACGGGACGATTGTTCTTGTTGGCTGTGCAGTTTGAACAAGCATCTGCAGCGCCTTCTGCAGAGGCAACGGTTGTATTGAGTAGTCATCACTCTTGAATAAGTTCTGAGCCATGGAAACACACGCACACGCGTGCACGAACTGAGCAGTATAACTCGCAACGTACTTCGCAACGCCGCAACCGAAGCATCTTTTCTACCTCCAGTCGATTTATATGTTTAGGCACCTATATAACAAACAAACAAACAAACAACAAACAAACAAACAAACAAACAAACAAACAAACAAACAAACAAACAAACAAACAAACAAACAATGCAACAAACAAACTAGACAGAATACTGAACTAAAATATAAATAATAAAAGTCGGAACGTGATAGCGTATACATCTCAGAATGTTCCAGTCAGTCATTTGTAAGCTACACTTTCTTTCTTTCTTTCTTTCTTTCTTTCTTTCTTTCTTTCTTTCTTTCTTTAGTTAATGACTGCAGTCAGTCATTTGTAAGCTACACTTTCTTTCTTTCTTTCTTTCTTTCTTTCTGCTGCAAGCGGGTAAAACACGCACACACTGTTGTTCTTTTAGTGCCACAAGACGCCATCCGGAAATGCGGGAGGTGCTTATACGTTACAGAGGATAAAAAAGAAAGGACTGAGCCTCAGTATCTGCGCATCTACAATGTTACGAGGTTCCCGTTATCAGCGTTTTGTATATATTCATCCTCACGTCGCGCTCGAAGATGGTCAGGGAGGCCGCGATGCTGCTGCCCTGCGAGGTGTCGTTGCCGAACGCTCCGAGGATGACCACGTCTTCGGTCCAGACGCTGGCCGTCGGCTGGGCCACCTCGTTCCGCGAGTTGGTCGGGTAGAAGAGGCTGAACGACACGTCGCTCTCCTGCGAGCGCAGAAAGGGTGGCGCCATGCTTCGGTGATCTTACTTAAAGGCCACCTGCCATCAAAATTCCTGCTTTCGTAAAAAGCCTAATGATCCCTTAAAGGCGCAAACACATGCAATGTATAGTGCAGAAAAAACGGATACTAACAAACGGTTGTCTGTCTCCTTTTTTCTACGCTATACACTGCATGTGTTCGCGCCCTTCAGGCGGCCATTAAGATGTGCCTACTGGTCCAGCAATAAGTAAAAAAAAAAGGCCTAGTTTAAGACAGTGCAGATATAGAGGAACGTCCGTGCAAAACTTGACGTTTGAAAGGCGAGCGGAAGAGTCACGAAAAAGCTCGCATGAACAGTCGTTTTTGATACCGAGGTTAGAGATTTTTTTCTTTATTGGATACCGAGGTTAGAGACCGCTATAGTTAGTGTTCCATGTTAACTGCGAATGACAGCGCACACCGGGACAAGGACAGGAAAGCGATGTTGTCATTTTCTGACCTTGTCCCGGTGTGCGTTGTAATTCTGTTTGATACCAACGCTGAAAAAAAAAAAGAAACGCCACTATACAACGCATACGCACGATACAACATACTATACATGACGTCATGCTACTGGGACCGAAATTTCCATTACCAAACCCGGAGTGACGAAAGCAGTTACGTCAAAATCATCGCGGCTCACTCCGGAGCATCCCCGTTAGATTCTACTGCAGTCGGGCAAGATGGCATGACGTCATGAATCGAAGTGCACAAGCCTTGTGCTATCTTGGAGGCGTTGCACTATACCGCTCGCCGGAAGTGACGCATTACCTAGAAGCGCACGGCTCCTCGGTATGGCGTCCGAGATAAAGGCGGCGCCGGCGGCGCGCTGATAAGAATCTCGGAGGCGAGGCGTGCTGGGACTTAGGTCATAGCGACAACCACCAGGTGCACGCGTCGTCTGCTTAAATGCTGTTTGGAGGCGGCTTACAAGACAAATATACAATTACCAGCCCTGCGGCTTTGCTAAGATTGCTTCAGTGGTATACACACTACTCATTTAGGTAACACATTTAACTGAAGTGAAATTTCGTTGCAGGTGGCCTTTAAAGCGCATTCTTATGACATATTCGAATGGTCGCTTTAGAGAGCCCCATAGAGCACTCTCGCCGTGCAGCTTATATTATTAGGGGAGTCGAAATCTAGTGTTAGTGCTCGAAACGGATCCGTCTGGTACATTCAGGGCGCCGCGCTCCAGCTCAGAGCGCCAGGAGGCGCTAGCTGTCACCTTCGAGCTGGGAGCGCGACCGAGATGAGCAAGAATATTCAGATTACGTGGCTACCCGGATTGATCTGGGAGTAGCTAGAGGTTGGGCTGGCGCGCAGACTTTCTCTAACACTCGGCTGGTCGCGAAATCGAGTGCCCGGAACATATTCGTTTGGTCATTCAGAGGCGCCTTACTCCGGAGCAGAGCGCTCCCAACGCACTCTTCAGCTGTCCGAGCGCTGAACAACTCAGCTGAACGACTTCCATCTGCAGAGCGCTGAAAAACTCTCATAGCAATCGGCTCTGGGAGCCGCTGAACGTTCGGCCGGGGAAGGCCTCCTCTGGCTTCAATGTCGATAAGGCTCCGCACCGCTGCAAATTGAGCTGCAGCGCGGTATAGGGATCAATCGAACGTATCATTTCGTACAGTGTGTTTCGTTAAGTGTCGCATATTTGGAAGTTAGAAAAAAAAAGCACAAAATAGCATGGACGAAACGCGGAGGAATGGTAATGTGTATGTATCGGTGGCACCTCAGTTGTGCTTAGGAAAAGTGGATTCGACGTGATCGATTCACTTCATTGATTACATTTGGTGGATGTTCGCTTTCACTGTGTGTATGTGTGACAGCCCCTGGAGTTGCATATTTTGGCTAGATGTTTCCAAGTAATAGGTGCCTGTTGTAAAAAAAAAATTGGCTGAGGTTTAACTCTTCTAAACCTACTTATCACGAGCGAAAGCTCTGTTTGGCTAGGTTTTGCAAAGACTATGCACACGGTGTTTCATTAATGCACGCTTCTGCGCTTGGTAAGCTTCTCTATAACGTGCTAATCTGGCCTCCCTTTGCTCCGGTGTTTCAGCGGCGAACTTTGCCTTTGCTTAAGATTTCGCAGCCTGCCGTCAAGCTATATCTACTGGATGATTGGGGTCAGCCTGTCGCTTGCGCTGAAGCGCACCTACAGACGCGCCAGCCGGCACGCCTTCCATGCCGAGACTGAGCGACCAAGCGCCGGCGAAGCAGCCGTTAAACCCTCGCCTAGTCACGTGGTGCCGCAGCGGCGAGGCTCCGAGCGAGCGCAGCCGCGATGCGATGCCTCTCCGCAGCGGATCACGTGGCATGACGTCACACCTGCCACACTTGCGCTCCGGACGGCTCGCGCTCTGGCGGCTCAAGGTCACTGCGACGCGATGAATGACCTTGCGAGACAGGCGAAGTAGAGCTTTCGCTGTAATAACATCATCTGTCATGTGTCCTCCCTCGTGACTGTTTTTTCGCGTTTTTAACATCCCAGGCGCTTAAGAAAAATACGATGAAAATCGCAAGCCTTGTGTGTAAATCCGTAACTCCGCAACAACAGACGGCGCAATTATACGTGAACTGCTGATATAAGAGCGGTTAGAATGGCTACGGAGAACGCTTCGTCATAGCGAAGTCTTTCACTGCAGTGGCGGGCAGTGTGAACTAATAAAGAAAAGAAAGGCTGCTATAGAGCAGCCGTGGTATATAAGCACGCCGGAGTACCGTTCGCAGTACAAAGTAGGCACCAAAACTAAGCCGGAACCAACGGAGCCTTTTCATCTCATTCCAAGAGGTACATGTTCCGAAGGGTAAAAGACTATATAGCGAAGTTATTTGACGTCTACCGCATGTCTGACCACCATTGTCCTAAGCAAGGAATCACGAAGTGCGTTGGCATACAAGTGCTGGCAGGCAAAGTGAGACCTCACGTTTCTCTGTAGTTCTCCCAGGAATCCGGTCCACGAACCGTTGGCCAGCTTGATCCCCCAATCGGCGTTGTGTAGGATGGTCGTCTTGTGCCTACCGCGAGCACAGTTGAAAAAGATCAGTGAGCACTACTGAGAATTGAGAAAAATACTTATACTGTATATTGATTTGCTGCGTGCAGCACTGCATGACTTTACGCTGGGTTCAAGCAGAACTGGCCAATGAAGGGGGAAAAAAAAGTAAACCACCACATAGTTAACTCATTCCTGCCTTTCTTGCTCCCAGTTTTTATTTATTCATTAATTCGTTCCTTCGCTCGATAACTCACTCGTTCATTTATTCGCTCCTTCCTTCGTTCTCCCTTTTATCAATGTTTTTTTTTTAAATTCAAGTTATACCTTAATGCCGGCAATTTTACAGAGTGAAAAATACAGAGTTCATGACTATCGCAACCAAGGCATATACAACCAAGACATATATACAGTTACCTAAATTGGGGGTAACTACCAAGCGAAGCGACACAAAACAGAACGCATCTGGTGGCAGTTGTCGGCCAGGCGACTCTTCTATTTTACACGCGCACGCACACACGTGCGCACGTGTATGTGTGTGTGCGTGTCTGCGCGTGTGTGTATGTATGTATGTATGTATGTATGTATGTATGTATGTATGTATGTATGTATGTATGTATGTATGTATGTATGTATGTATGTATGTATGTATGTATGTATGTATGTATGTATGTATGTATGTATGTATGTGTGTGTGTGTGTGTGTGTGTGTGGTGTATGTGTATGTATGTATGTATGTATGTATGTATGTATGTATGTATGTATGTATGTATGTATGTATGTATGTATGTGCGTGTGCGTGTGTGCGTGCGTGCGTCTAAGCTCGCATGCACGTAGGCAACATAGACTGTGTTCTGTTTCTTATATGGCATAAAAACGACGCAACAATACGTCGCCTGCGCATGCACTTTGGTCTCTTAGGAGGGTCACAGTGGCAAAATATTAGTTCTTAAATAGGAAATACGCGAATTTTACATATTACTGGTGAAACATGACGTAAAAGCGAAAGGTTGCTGAGGACGCGCTCCTTGAATACGTGCCAACTTCGAATGACGTCACATATCGCGAGAACATTTTAACATTGCAGGGTAACTGAATCAAAATAGGAGGTTATCACGAGGAGTTAAAAAAGTAATAATAGTAAAACAAAAAGAAAACGAAGAAGAAAAAAGTTTACCTTGTTAAACATCTGTGCGCATTTTTCTCTGGCATTGATATTGGGTTATTCTTCCCTATACGAGCTTTTACCGTAGTGCAAAAGCTTACTTTTTAGAAGGACAAACTTGGTTTAAGAGGAAGCTTTAACACGAGGTCAAATTCGATTACGCCTATTAAAATACATGTAAAACGCAGAAACGCTTTCCTGAGACAACAGCCGAACCTACCTGAATGAGATTTGTTGCATTTCAGAGAACAAGTTACATTCTATGGTGACTCTTGGAAGCACAATTTTTATTTATGACCTCAAATTTCTCATGACGTTCTTTTTTTGTTTCAGAAATCACTAAGCTAAAAAAAATGAAGCACGAAGTCTACACATCTGTAACTGTGGACCAAAAACAAATATCGCAGATCTGTAGAGTGCGCCTGTTAGAGCATCTAAAGTGGACACATTTGATAAATGAACTTACAGCTTACGGGAAAAATTACAACGCTTAGGAGGGTGCTGCAAAAGTAATACACTCACAAATTAGGAGTGCATTTCAGAGTGCTGTTATTATGCATCAACCTTGGCCGTTTTAAATGTATTATAAGTGCAGTTACAGAATCATGACATCGTTTTTTATTGCTGAGTACACGGCTGAAAATTGTTACTAGAGTTTCCTTTTTGAAGGCTCTGAAATTTTAAACAATTCTTGTAAAACAATTGGTGGCCTAAAACAGCAGTCTGCTTCCCGCAGTCGATAAATTTTAACCTTCTCTTCGAAATGCCAGAAAGCTAATCAAATTCAGTGCAGTGGCTGCCGAGAAAGACGATTTCTCCGCTCCCGTGTATTTAGATAGGAGACGCCGAACTAAAGCAGCCCGCCTGCATGGTTTTATTTAACGCCACCTATCTGGCAGATTTGTTTGTTTAGTCATGCAGCAGGCCATGAAATTTGGTCCAAGGAGCTGCGGGTTACGAAAGCTGACACCTACTAACAGTGCAAGCTGTGAAATACAGCGGTAAATGCTTAGACATATTAATGAATTCCTTATTGCAAAGAACCGAAGAAGGAAAGCAAAGGCCAGCTGCATTACCAAGAATCGCGGACTAGACTGACTTTTTTTTTTGTATAAGCTGTACATTTTATAACATTTTGTATGTATGTAAAACAAAACAATATGGGCAATAAACTTGAAACCAAAAAGAAATAATTCTTGTTAGTGCTGCAAAATTGCTCGAGGGAGCAATGTGCGTTATCTGCAGCAATTATAGGTCATGCTACAACTAATGGGTTGTGATCTGGTAAGGTTAGTAGATAAAAGGGGTGTACGTTTGAAGGTATACGTATTACTATGTGCAAAAGAGGGGAGTTCAGCCTGCAGGGTTGGCAGGTGGTGTTCAATGATGACGATACGTCCGCAATCTTTCGGTTGCATCCTCGAAGAGGAAAAAAAAGCTCACCGGACTCCAAGTGTCTGCGCGGTGTCCCACAGCAGCTGCAGAAGTCCCGACGCAAACTGTGATGTGGTGAATGCTGCCGTTGGGCAAGAACTGACCGTGAGGCACGTGCTGTTGATCGTAACAACAACGAGCAGGCGTTATTGAAATGGCTGCCATCAAATATAAATCTCAACTGATACCATTGTACAATAAGCAGAATCTTTACAGAGGAGTCCGTCTAAAATCTGGACATGTAAGATAAATGGACATTGCATCATTATAACCGGAATGGACAAAAATGTGTGCAGTATAAAATTTGATCCCTACGCGTTCCACGTGCGTTTCTATGGCTTCCTGCGACAAGGCTGTGTTGACAATGTCCAACGCATCATATACACGTACGTTGTTTTGATACCTCGAAATTTTGTTTTCAGCACGGAAGACTTACCGCATACCTGTAGTAGGGTTTTTGATACGCTGAAGCAAATCTTCAGTTGTGGACAGTACAGCAAACAAAACACTAATTAGTAATTTACTGCACTAATTGGGTTATAACTCAAATAAGATTTTGTTGTTTCTTCTGTACAAATCTACTCTCCATGGCCAGAAATTAAGGTGAACAAGTTGTTATATAGTTATATTTATATAGTTGATACAAACTTATAGATTATTGTTGCGTAGTTATCTCATCTTAAGACCCCTTGTACAATACATACATGGCCTTCAACTTTTTTTTTTCAAAATTCATTCGGAAGTGACTACGCTAAATATTCATTCTGGCTATGAAGTACGGTGCATGTGTAACTGGTTTACTTCATATTCTTGTCATACGCTTTCGAGAATTTTGACACTAAATTGGTCTATAGACCTCTGTGTAGCCCGGATCGTCTCAGACGGCCGAAAGCAACCCCGAGGTGTGTTTCGAAATCACTGAGATTGCGTGAAAACACCGGACGCGGCAGCATCGTGGCAATGTACTACGCGTAGTTCCATCTTTATCTCTGCGTTTAGGCAATGAAATGCAGTTTTTACCACAGCAAACATGAGGAGATGATAGAGATACCACGTACACGGAGACGCAGCTTTCGGCATCTAACGGCGGTATTTAAATTTTAAAAATTGTTTTTCAAGTTCGTCGCGTAACAGTAGACAATAAAAACCACCTCGAAGAGGGTTACGTCCCATAGTTGTGTTCGGGGTCTCAGGAGGATGTGCTATATTTTAACACGAAAGTGTTTTATGCCGGGGTCCACCAAGACTTCACTGACGTATTTCCGTCACGGAAATACGTCGTGACGTATTTCCGTCACGGAAATACGTCATAGAACATAATACAAAGAAAGAAACCAGAAGAAAAAGTTCCACAAACATGCAAAATTTGGAAATCGAACCCACGACCTCTCGGTCCGCGACGATAGATCGCCGAGCGTTTAACCCATTGCGCCACAAACGCATTTGCAGAGAGCTACACAGACGCGCCTTATATATCTAACACTCCTCCGTGTACCCGCGCTCTTGCTCGGGGCGGTGCCGCCGCCTACGAGCAGAAAAGAGAAGTACTGCATTATGACACTAACGCGCACCGACAGTGAACGCTTCGGTGGTCTCAGCACTACGACGCCTCGATGCCAGCATTCGAAGGGACGCTGGCATCAAGAAGCACTACCAACGCCACCTAGGTGGCGTTCACCGTACTCAGCACAGCGGAGCGTGGCCTCCGCAATTAGCTCTGAAAATGTTTCTGAAGTTGATCGCGGAGGCTGCAATTACGACGCGCTGTACGCGCTGATTTGACTCGGTGACGATTTAGTTACGTGCTTTGTCTTGCGCGTTGTATTAGTGTGTCAGTTACGTGCTTCGTCTTTCGCGTTGTGCTAGCGTGTGCAGCGTAGTGCAGCTTCCATATGCACGACGGTTGCTCATGGTCATCGACGTTGGTAGTCGTGATGGAGGAGACGTGCCACCAGGCGTCAGCGTGGGTGCATCAACGCCTAAGGGCGCTTTAGCCACAAAACACCAATAGACATTATATATCAATGTGCAATAAACATTACACTACTTCTGTGAAGACACGTTTCACTTTCGTGTTCTATACCGATTCCTATATAAGAGGGATCAACCACATTTTTCCTTGATGTGGAACTATGTTTGGGCATTACGGGGTTAAAATAAACTTTTGTCTCTAAATAGTCGCGTATACCTGTCGTGGTAGCTCGCTGGCTATGGCTTTGCGCTGCTGAGCTCGAGGTCGCGGGTTCGGTGCCCAGCAGCGGTGGCCGCACTTCGATGGGGACCAAAAGATAAAACGCGCGTGTGCTTAGATTTAGGTGCGCGTTAAAGAACCCCGTGTTGGTCAGAATTAATGCGGAGAGTGCCCCAACACGGCGCGCCTCATAATCGGATCGTGGTTCTGGCCCGTAAGAGCGCAAAATTTATTTAAATGGTCGTATTTTTAGTGGCTCAGGTGATTGCGGTTCATCGCAGCGCACGTTACACATATTGAGCTACAATTGGAGCTGACTTTAGTTTTCACATTCGCCCACTCACACACACAAAAAAAAAAAAGAAAAGAAGAGAATAGAAGAACAAAAACATATCTTACGACGGATACACTATAGTCGGGTACAACTTTAGAAGGCAGCGGCATTTGCCCCCTAAAAGGCGGATGCATACGAGCCTCCACCAATAGGCGCGCACTATAGACTTGCATCTTGAGCCGGACGGCCGGTGTTCCCGCCGACGGAGAACATGGCACCCCGCGCTTCAAGCTGGGGCGAATCGCGTCAGCGGGACTATTTTTTTAGTCGTGGAGGCAATCGGCTGCTGCGCTTCGGTCATCTGGGCGGGGCCTCTCCTGTCTTCTTAAGTTGTATCCGACTATAGTGCCATTCATGCAATCTTTTACGGTTAACTGAGCATGCCAAATATAGTCTATAATGAGCAACCAGCTATATAATGATAGTTGACGTAACATACAGACTGCTTACATAAACGATGATCAATAAACATGGAACTAATAATTGCACGGAGATCTTTTTTTGAAGTTTGCCTGGCAGGGACCTCGCAGAGTTTCCAGTGACCTGCGAGAATTTCTCGATAAACTTAGCTAGACGTAAAAAGCAAACCAGCGGAGTGCTTCTATCGCCCACTTTCGTGGCGGAACTGGTGATGGCTTCTGGAGACCATTCTTGCTGTAATGAGATGTCTTTAAGGTACGCATACGGAGTGCAGTCAAATGTTTCTCGTGTTCGACCACATCAAATGACCCAATCATCAAAGACACCCACAGCGGCAAGACTCATCAGCGTGTCTAAAAGTTCAGAGAGGCCACATGTTTCGCTACAGCCGCAACGAAAACCAAAAAATGGTATAAAAATTAATAAGACAAACTTCAACGCTTACGTTCAAGGTGGTTATGCGCAACACGGGCTCGGAGATATTCGACATGCTTACACTCCTCCAGAAAAAAAAAAAAAAAGACAGAAAGAAAGAAACCGCACAGGTCGATGGTATAGCGCAGGCGTAATTCCTGGATTTCTATACACAGTTGTCCTTGGGGTAGTTGCACTTAGGTTATGACGAACTGATTGAGTCAAGCATAAACTACGACTTAAGCACACTGCTCCGTTAGCCTGTAATACCAGCCGGTGAGGCCGTCAGCGCCTTAAAGAGACATGCGCTCCTCGCTTCCTGATTGGTCGGAACTGCGAACGTCATCACGCGCATTGCTCACTCGTGACTGACGAGAGTAACGGGGCCATTTTTCATATCTCACTGTTTCGTGGAGGCGGGAGAGTCGAACATTATTTAGGAACTGCTGACAAATTTTGGGCTGCAGTGCTGAGTCGTCAGTCATTGAGGCAAGCATTAGGGAAATGAACGCGCAAGCACCAGCAGATTAATCGCTTCTGTAAAGGCCTGCCCAACTGTAATGACTGTAATACCCTCGATTGCGAGGGCCTTTAGGGGTATTTTGTATAAATAAAATATAAATATAAACTATATGTTACGCAAGTCTGAGTGAACGCGCTGCATATACTGAGATTGAAAAAAAAAAAAGAAAACAAATCATTGCGCCGGGGTCGATTCACGTGTCAGATCAAGTAAACCCGGACACTGATTTTAACACTGTATAAACTATTCTCAGTCTAATTAACAAGTCTTTTCCGCAGCTTTACTGACGGTAGACGAGCTTAAAGTTTGTAAAGAAAGGGATTGCCTGCGCGTTCAAGGTACGCCAATATGACATGGGAAGCATAATTTGTGTTCAAGGCTGTCGATTAGTGCTGCATTAATTAAAGACGAAAGAAAATTTCCACCAGGCGCATTCTTCCGAACAAAGAAACTACTTATACATAGCAGCTGTCAGGTAAATTGGTTCGAAGCCGCACATATTTCTGCAGACCATGCACTCCCTGAAATCCTGATAGATGTTTCTTCTCATATTGGAACTTGTATTGGATACATATTGAATACTGGATATTGGATTCACGCCTACAGCGTGAATCCTGGAGCTTCGATCCCGTACCCTTCGCTCAACCATGCCAGAAGACGCATCCCAGCAAGTGCCACCTACCCAGCACCTCCACCACTTGTAAAGGCGTTTATTAGGCACCAGCCTTTTGGACCGACCGTTAGTTCAAGGCCCGAGATCTCAGCACGAGCGGCGTTTCTCGAGGAGAGCGCAGGAGGGATCGACCCACTAGAAAAGGGCTGGAGAGCATGACCCACAATGGCGTTCGTATCCTTCGCTACAAGTGTGGTAAATAAATAAATAAATAAATAAATAAATAAATAAATAAATAAATAAATAAATAAATAAATAAATAAATAAATGTCTGGCGTCGAATACGCGCGCGAGTGAGGTACAGCGATAACGACCCGCGTTTCGAGTGCACCTTTATATTGGGATTCTAGAAACGCAACTCTTTGAAGTGCTTCTCTTGTTGAAGTGGTTTCATATGTTGAAGTGGTTTCATATAGTTTCATAGAAACCACTTGCCACGGCGACTCTGTACGTGGCTGTGGCGTTCTGCTGCCGAGCATGAGGTCGTAGGTTCGATGCCCCAGCTGATGCGCGGCCGCATTGCGGAATGAAACAACGCTCGTGGTTTTCAGATTAGGAGTTTGTTGGAATTAATCATCCGGACCGCGCCACTGTATGCGGTGTCTCTCATAGACCCGTGTGTTGCATAGGTACCGTCACACCCCCGTAATGTAATTTTTTTCGCTAGATTTTCACGCACGAATCTGTATATCACTTGCACCCACCACGAGCGTGAGCTCGCACCTGCCCCCCCCCCCCCCCCCTCCCCCCGCTACTTTCCACCACTCCCATATACCAGACAAAATCGCACATGTGCGCGAACAGAGACAAACGAGTGTTCTTATTAGTTGACATCGACCGCATTAGAGGCGGCCTAACTGCATCTTCCCGAGGCTATACATTGTTCGTAATGGTCGCGCTATGCAATTCCATTGTTCGTATAATGGTCGCGCTATGCAAAGAAGCGCGCGCTCTATCGACGTCCACCGCTCAATGCGCGAGCTAGCTGCGTCTCTTAGAGAAGAAATGCCGAACTCAGTCGTGTGCCGCAAAATGCAGCAGCCGCCGAGTATATTCAATCGCGAGTCATTTAATTCCGATTCATCGACGTGCATTTTCCCTTCCCATTGCATATCCAGTAGCCTCGGGATTCTGAAGCCACATCATTCATCCTACAAACACCACTGCAGAGCGGTGACCACGCGCGGACACAGGCGCCTCATAAATGTTAACAATCCCTTCCGTTGTTGCTAACGGGTTTGCGCACTGTACCCATTGTTTAAGGTCGCCACGCACTCGCAGTTGTTGATCCATTGACATATAGGCAGCCGACTACTGCAATGATGCACTTATACCGGAGCTCTCAACTGCATACAGCGCCCTCGCGTGCTGTGAGGCCTATATAAAAAGTGACAGCCCCTTAAGTACCTTACTTAAGTCACTTAAGTACCTCACGTGATTTGAATGCGAAATCATTCTGACGTGTAACGGTGTCATGGCGTGACGTCATACATGAGTACTTAGGAATCAATTTCACTTCAATTATCACGTGACCATGATGCGTGACGTCATACATTGTCACGTGTCCTTCACAACTCTACCTTAATCCACCTTAATCTACCTTGCTCTAAGACTTGTAACCATCTTAATCTACCTTAACTCACTTAAATTTAATCCACCTTGCTCAAATTTGTACCAACCATAATCCACCTTATTCCACTTTACTTCACCTTAATTCATTTTACTCCACCTTAAGTCACCTTACTCTAACTTGTGCTAACATTAATTCACTGTAATTCACCTTATTCACGTTATTACACTTTAATTCACATTAATTCATTTTAATTGCCCTTGATTACTACTAATTCAGGTTGTTATGCCATTTACTATATACTGTATTACTGATGATGATTTTTGTTACCACTTGTTGCCTACAACGCCGGATTTCCTGCCTCATCATCATCAGCCTATATTTACGAGCGCGTATGTCCACTGCAGGACGACAGTCCCTTCCTACGACCTCCAATTACCCCCGTCTTAATTGCGCTAGCTGATTCCAACTTGCGCCCGCAAATTTCCCAACTTCATCACCTCACCTAGTTTTCTGCCCTCCTCCACTGCGCTTCCCTTCTCTTGGCGCCCATTCTGTGACTCTAATGGTCCACCGGTTATCCATCCTACGCATTACATGGCCTGCCCAGTTCCATTTCTTTCTCTGGTCAGCTGGAATACCGGCTATCTCCGTTTTCTCTCTGATCCACACCGCTCTCTTCCTGTCTCTTAACGTTAGCCCTAACACTTTTTTTAGTTCCATCACTCTCTGTGAGGTCCTTAACTTGTTCTCGAGCTTCTTTGTTAACCTCCAAGTTTCTGTCCCATATGCTAGCACCGGTAGAATGCAACGATTGTACACTTTTCTTTTCAACGACAGTGGTAAGCTCCCAGTCAGGATTTGGCAATGCCTGTCGTATGCACTCCAACCCAATTTTATTCTTCTGTAAATTTCCTTCTGGTGATCAGGAAATTTACAGAAGAATAAAACTGGGTTGGAGTGCCTCATGGGGCATGTAATGCTTTCGTATCAATAAGTGAATGCATAGGCATCTTTGACAGAAAGTTCACAGCAGACAAGCTTCAGCGATTTACGCGGCAGGGCTGTCCAGAAGTCCTACCAGTTGTTTGTATTTCACCTCGCCCTTTTATTTCTTCTCTCTTCACTTAACCAACAGGCGGCGCTAACAGTTTGTGGAAGCTCAAACAATGATACGGCGGTAGGCGCCACTGTCATCAATGTATGTCCCATAACATGTCTTGATGCTTGTTCGCTTGCAGTGGCGTAGCCAGGGGGTTGCACACCGATCACGTGCCCCCCTCCCCGAAGGATTTTGTGCCCAAAAAAGGAGTTTTGTTTTTCCATTGAAGAATGGCGTAAAGAGGCTAGACAGAGGCTATAAGCTGGCTGAAGTAGGATAATAATGCTATTCGCATTAAGACTCGAGTACCAAATTTGTAACTAAGTAATAACAATACCACAATTCTGTAAGCTGCGCCTTGTAAGCTCCACCAGTCCACAGAGCAAATTTTGGTATATAGGCTAGAAGTTGTTACGTGTCCTCTAAGTAGTGTTCTACCGCAACCATTTTTTCAAATTAGTTCAATAATAGCAGAGATAGAAATATTTGAAGTGGCGCGAACCTATGATTTCGCGAGTGTCGCCGCCAGCATAGACACTCTCTCCACTTGCCCCGTTCTAGCCTCCACAAGCGAAATTCCTTCCCTGCTTTCTCCCATACCGGAACCGGAGGATCGCGTGGCGAATACTTGATCGGCCCATGCATCCTTCTGTGTTTTTTTTTGTTTTGTGCTCTTTCTCTCTCTCTCTCGCGCGCGCGTTTTTGCTTAGTGGCGCACTTCCGGTGACGGTCTCGCGCGCGAGCTGTTGCGTTTGTCGAGCTTCTCGCAGCGGACCAATTTGCGCGTTCTACAGGAGAACACCTGATCAGTGCCACAATCACCAGTAATGAGGCAGGCGTGAGATGATGAAAGAGCATAATCGTGGCGCTGGAACACTGTAGAAATTGCGACGAGATAGTTTTGTTCTCTGCGGGCGCGACTGCACGACGTGGGAACAAGCAGACGAAACGAAACTACCTCTCTCTTGCTACGGTACGAAGTAAAACAAAAACACGTAGACATTCGGTTTCCTTGTTTTATTATTAAATGCGAAGCATTTATTGCCGGCGGCTCTGTCCATCCCTCCTGCGGCGTCCCACACCCCCACAGCGCATGCGCGTCCCTTCCCCTCTTTCTCCTCTCCCACGCTCCCCCTTTCTCTCCTCTAGGAATCCTGTACGGAGCGACGCCCGCGTGCCACACCCCCACAGCGCATGCGCGTCCCCTCCCCCTTTCTCTCCTCTAGGAATCCTCTACGGAGCGGCGCCCGCATGCCACACCCCCACAGCGCATGCGCGTCCCCTCCCCCTTTCTCTCCTCTCCTACGCTCCCCCTTTCTCTCTAGGAATGCGGAGCGGCGCGCACGACAGGTGGTGCGACAGCTGCATACTCCGCTGGGGGCGCCACGGTAGTTCCGCGGTATGAAAATGACGGAGCGCGCTCGCCTCATTGTCGCTCCTGTGCAGCGCCGCGATGAGCGCTCGGGCCGCTGCCGCGAAACCATCTCCCGCTCAAGCTAACCATCTCCCCGCTGCTTCGCATCCACACATGGTCCCCTTTAGCGGGAGATGGAGTAATTTTTTTCTCTGAACTTTAATTTTTCTATTGAAGCAATAGGTTTAACAAATACCTGATGTTGCTTTGAATTCTCGAAGCCACACGTGTCAATATGATCAACGTCACAGCAATGCCATGTACGTAGGCGCACTTGCGCGATATACGTCGACTCTAGGGTTGGGAGCGCGGCGCCCGCGAGAAGGGCAAACGGCGTTTGGTTTGAAATTTAAGCTCTTTCCGCCTACGCATAGAGATGTAATAATTAGCAGAAACGATCGTTAGCGCGCATTGTATGTACTGGGCTTGTCAGCTCAAAATGGCCGGAGCTGGTGAAGGACCCTTTAAGACTTAAGCGGACTACAATGGTGTGTTCTACAGCGCTCTTTTGAGTGAGTATATAGGCCCCTTGTAAAACCCTCGTAAACATTTTAACGATTTCATGTAATCCGCCGTCAAGCCATGCATCAAATTTGGCTGCTTTAGATGATCCAATAGATGCTGGTTCCATCACAACAATATGCTTTTGGTGCAGAATTACGGATTTGTAAACTTCGTGCTTCAATTTTATTTATATACTTATATTTATAGAGACGCTGCGCATTCCCACCGCCACCGGGAGCTAACCTTCAGTAAGGGCCATTTTCTTCCTCATTTCGCGCCGCGCGCAAGTCCAGCAACCAGTGCAAGTAAACAACGTGTCATTATTTACTAATATACTTTGGCTGCGCCGTCTGGACACCAAAGAGGCAACGTAGACACTAAAGGTGGAACCTGGACTGGTCCGTGGGTTGGGGGCTCGCTGAGGGCTCCGCGGCGTCGGCGATGTACAAGATGGGCTGGCCGGTCTTGTGTGCGAATGCCCCCACCCCCCCTCCCCCCGGTACGCTCCGGCCTCGGGGCCCCAATCTTCGGACCACCATGCTTTTCCAGCTTTGACCACCTCCGCTCTCAGTGCTCTCCGATGCCTCCGTTCACCATTCTTACATTAATGCGACTAGCATTATTGGCCTACTTCAGCCACTTGGGTCTATCTATCTAGCCTATTTACGCCGTTCTCCAATAATAATATAAAAGAAGACAGTCACGTAAGAAGAAGCTTTAGCTCGAGTGCCCCTATCTAAATACATGTAAAAGGAGAATTCGTTTTTCTTGGCAAGCACTGCACCAAATTTGACGAGATTTGTTGCATTTAAGAGAAAAACTGAAACTCTGGTGACTGTTGGTTTCGAATCTTCGATTTAGGTCGTCAATTTCTTATTAAAAATTGGCAAAAATCGCAAACTCCCAGAAAACGAAACTATCAAGTTTACAACTCTAACTCAGCAATGAAAAATGATATCATAATTCTGTGCATGACATCTAATAATACATCTAAAGCGGACAAAATTGATATATTACACATGAATCTCAAAAATTTAGTAATATGAAAATACAGCTTTTGCAAAACCCTTGTACACAACATAACGAATTCACGTAAGATATAAATTGACATATTGAATTTATCCGCTTTGAATGGTCTAATGGATGCCGTTTACAGAACCGCGATAGCTATTCTTAATGCAGAGCTATTAATTTGTAAACTTTGTGCTTCTGTTTTTTTCGAGCTCTAGAATTTTTGAGAATTATTTTTAGAAATTCAGGCCCTAATTCTAAATTCCACGTCCAACAGTCACTGCAATTTAACTTTCTCTCAAATGCAACAAATTTCATTAAAATCGGTCCAGGGGTTAGCTCAGAAAAGCATTTCTGCATTTTACATGTACAGTGTAGACCGCTTATAACGTAAGTCGCCGGAGTCGCGAATATCCGCACTATAAGCGGTACCGCACTATAACCAAAGCAACAATTTTCAAGGCCCGCACACATGCAGAACATGTGCACCGAGCCGCCACGCGTATGCGACAGTCGAGGAATGCGGCTAGAACGTTTGCATTCAATTTACAGTCGAATCTCGTTGATTCGAACCAAATCACGCGGCGGCGCCTCCGACCGGCATTGCTCCGGCATCGCCATAGAGTAAAAGCTTAGGAGAGACCCCTCAATGTCGCGCGCGAACAAAACAAAAAAAAAAAAGAAGAAAAAGAAAGAAAAAACGCGGCAGAAATTTCACCCTCTCTCAAATGGCAAGGTCGCCGATTCTGCGTTGCGCCGGAACATGCGTGCGTGTACGTGCCGACGTCTCGGCCACGCTACCGTAGCCACGCGTAGAAAATGGCAGTGAACCCTTCTTTCTCCTTTATGCTTCCTCTACTTTTTAGTCACGTGTTAACCTTGCACGCTGCGGCTACGGCGCAGAGGGAAGCAGCGGCGCTGTCCCAGGCCGGCCAACGAAACTGCCCACGCCGGCAAACGCCCGCTCCCCGATAACGGCAGAAAACGAGACTTCGGGGAGCTGGCGCCGAGCCGGCTGGAGCGGCGGCGCCTGCGGGCGCGCACGGTGACAGTCGAAAGTGAGGGAGCTACGAGGGAGGGCGAGGGGAGCCACCGAAGCGGCGGAGTTGCCGAGGCGAAATCCGCTTTCCTGCCACCCTCCTCCCTCACATTCCACGGTCTCCGCGTGCGCCCTTCGCCGTGCCGTGCCGGCGCCGCCCGTTCCCTCCATGAAGTTTCGTTTACTGCCGTTATCGTGAAGCGAGCGTTGGCCGGCGTTGGCAGTTTCGCGCCGTGATATTTTCTCGCACTCAAGGTTCTGGTTTCAGCCTCACTGGATGTTCGTTCGCACCACGTGCCCTTCTCCTCCACTTCGTCTCTCTTTCTTCCTCGAGCACTCCTTGGGGCGCCCGTTTGAGGGGAGCGTTCGCCGTCTCCGCTGACGTCCGTACTCCCAGGAAGCCGCACTGTAACCGGTATTTCGTTTCCCGCAACTGCACTATATAAGCGATACGTGTATACATGGAGTGCTATGGGGAAATTAACGGGAGTCTGAAAAGACCGCACTATATCCGGTCCTGCACTATAAGCGGTTACGTTATAAGTGGTCTATACTGATTTGAATAGGCCGCTTTGGAGTTGGGCCAGAGCTAAAGCTTCCTCTTTAAGTATCCCACGTGATTTGAATGCCAAAGCATTCTGACGTGTCACGTGTCATGACGTTACACGTGACATCTTACATGAGCATCTCGGGGAATCAATTTCACTTCCAATTATCATGTGACCATGATACGTGACGTCATACATTGTCGCGTGTCCTTCACAACTCTACCTTAATCCACCTTGCTCCAATTTGTACCAACCTTAGTTCACTTTACTCCGCCTTAAATCACCTTACTCTAACTTGTTATAACTTTAACTCACCTCAATTCATTCTAATTACCCATAATTACTACTAATTGACGTTATACCATTTACTATCTTCTGCATTACTACTGACGTCATACAAGATGCTGATGACGTCACATGATTCTTGGTACCACTGGTTGCCTACAATGCCGGCTTTTCTGCCTCATGGGACATATAATGCTTTCGCATTAGAAACTTCTTTCAGCGGTAGGCGGATTCTGTAACACAGGTTCTTCAAGCGCAGCAGCTTGACACTTTAGTGCTGTGCCACGAATACCCGCGGCAGCGAGGGATTAATTCTCAGCGTTATCATAAGGTCCCTCAATAAGTTACAAGGCAACGCAATTCTTCTTTTATCGCTCCCCTTCTCTAGTCCTCCAAAAGGTTCCAAACCTCCCAACACGCGTGTAAAAACAAATAGCTGTACTCGTATAAAATGTAGTCGTGCCACATTTATTATCAATACTCGCGTTGCAACTGTATTCCGTGCATTAAGTCCCCACTCGTGAGTGTATTGGCGTAAACCGTATTCTACGTTAAAAGCTTTGGAACTTTCTAGGAGCACTAGCGATCAGTGCGGTCACGTGACCACACTAAGCCTATCGCACACGGGCAACGGTAAGAGAGCGAGGACGAGGATGGTGGCTAGATGAAAGAATGATGCTACCTTTAAACTTTTTTTTTATCTAGGGACCTTACGTTCGCACGCACCAGCGCGCCACTGGTGCAGTCTAGGAGGCCACAAAAATGGAGCGGGACATAGTGCATGCGGCGATAGATGGTGCGCGCAGCTTGTCCAGAGGGAATAGGGTGCCTTGTTGCCAAACAGGTTTACAGGGTGAACACACCGCTCGCGATGTCGCCATCTTGGGGCAATCTTTACGGCTTCGGTCGCGTAGTCTGAAAGTCCAAATCCTACGCAGATTTGGACTTTCAGGAGAGAAAAAAAGTGCGCCATGGCAATTTTATACCAAATGCGAGTACGTATGTCAAAGTATGGTTCCGAGAGCAATTATTTATAATAATAGTAACAATACTAATAATAAGCACTCCAAAACACTGTAGTATAATCTGACCCGGCTGGGAAGATGCAAACCATCTTGCCTGCATGGTTTTCATTTCAGACCTTTATATGCATGCCCTCGAAGTCGTGTCGAAACTTGTCGTGCATTTGGTGCGTGGAACTCGTGGGCTGTGAGCGATTTGGCCCGGCTGGGAAAATTGTCTCCATAACATTGGCAGATTCTAAGATTATAAACTTTTCCTTTTCCTGGGGTCAATGGGTGTCTCCACCCTGTAAACCTGTTTGGCATCGAGACACCCTAAGAGGGAAGCGAGAGAGAGCCCTGCTACATTTGGCGGCTCATACACGACACGTTTCGGCAGTGGCACAAGTACGTCACGAATGGCTATAAAGGACATGTGCTTCGGGCTCTGCTCAACTTTTGCCGTCAACTTGCTCGCTTGTGCTTGTGGTGTGTCGCTAGATCATAAAATGGGTTCTGCCGGATTTAAAAAAAATTCGCATAATAAATGATCATTGGTCACATAGGACCAAATCATACAGTAAATGTAAGTTCCTTCCTGCAGAAAGAAGTGCGAAAAAGTCGTGCATGAGGCCACAACAAGGAAGAGGTGGACCTTTCTGGAATGCATTGCAGAAAACCGTTCAAAATGAAATCAAATGCACAGCATGAGACTAGTTTTCAAAAAGCTCTCCAAGTGCCGTGAAGTCATTTATTACCAAGACAGAAGGCAAACCCAAGAACAAACTTTGATCACCTTGGTTTCAAATCCAATCACAACATCAATATCATTGCGGCACAGTGCAACAAACAGAGGAGGACTTCAACAACTAATGCAAAGTATTCAAAAATGTACATTTCTGAAATTATCTGCCTTACCATTTTTACGCAGCCTTACAAAGAAAAGTTTCATGCAGACTCTTAGCTACACTTCACTGGTTTCCCGAATACTGGGTAACATCCAGTAAGTGGCCACACAATTTCAGGTCATTTGCCAAGAAACTTTCTAGGCTGGCGTAACGCAACAATTAGCTTGATTCGGTTCCATTTTCACCATCCACTGCTCTCTGTAGGCCCATTCCTGAGAGATAACAAGTGAACTACTAGGTCAAGTGATGGCATGCAGAAGGAAATGGAGCAGTTGCAGTACCTAACCTTGCACACTGCTTGCAATATTCGCAGCCTTTACCATACTAACAGAGTCCTGATACTACTAGAAATGATAATCGCGGTGGCAACCTAGGTAAGCAGTTGCAAATACACTGCTGCCCAACTAAAAGAGAAATCACATACAGTCGAACCTCGTTATAATGAAATTGCACCCGACACGTAAATACCTTCACTATATTCAATGTTCTCTCTAAGCATATATTTGTTACATGCTGATTTAAGCAATAAACATTTTAGATGTACTTCGTTATATCTGATTATTCATTATATCGAGGTTAGACTTAGATGTACCAGATTTATTTCCGTTACGGTACATTGGCATCCTTCAGCAACTGTGTTTCAGAGTGCAGATGCATGGAGGCAAGCGCAGCGTAGTTTCGTGGGTAGACCTTCTACTGAATTCTACTGAAATGCTAATGTCTGAACTGTGGCCTCTAACACCTTCAGAGTGGCACACGCACCAACCGATCTCGGAAGCAATGGCCTGAACATACACTTTTGAGCACTAACCTATGCAAATTTGTGCGCAACTGTTTATATAGACTTTAATGATGCTTAATTTGCATGAAAGAGTCGTTTTCTGGCTAGATAGATGAAGACTTGCGCTGTCCATTAGGACATGCTCTTGTCAGTGCTCTATGAAAGCGACCATGAAACTAAAAAACTAAACTGAAAGCTGCGTCGTGATCTAATCAACGCTCACAGCTCAATCGCACATTGGCCACTAAAAAACAAGAAACCACCGATAGCCTTCACACACAACTTGTTCACAAGAATATGTATCAAGACTTGAAGTAATAAACACTTGCTTCATTGTCTAAACATTGCTTCCAGCCTGAGACATCTTACGTTCAATCACGATTTATCACCGACAGCCTTTATGGAAGATTATGTAAAGACACTTAACATACATTGTACATGAGCCACATGTATAGACGAGAACAGCACATCACATGTTAATAATATGACAAAACTGACCACAAATACCGAATCATGTGCATGCCCAGATGTTCTGTAGTGAATCATCTAACCTGAGACATTACATCCCCACGTAGAGCTCAATAAATGATCATGAAGGTCCGTGACGTCGATTCACAAATATCACACAATAGTACTATTAGGCAGCAAAAAATGTAAAGAACTGGGTTCCGAAGATAACAGTGAATCACCACAAATAATAAATACACCACATGCCAACGAAAAAAAGTTTTTCATCGTTTTCTAGGATGCTTAAAAAGACCCACCAATAGGTGCATAAATAACAAAGAGGCAGACGAGTAACTCCAGCATTCATGTCGAAATGCCCCGGAAATTGTCGCGGTACGTTCAGTGAGAAAACAGGTCAGCTTATGAAACAAGCAACCGAGGAGAAAAAAATAAATAAAGAACCACATTACTTGACAGCTACTTTTAGCAACTGCTCACACAAAACACAGATAAAAAAAAGAACATTGAGCCAGTCATAAATAGGTCAGCATTAGTGCACCACCACCTATTTTTACACCCCACGGGAAATTAAATACAAGTGCTCAGTCACTATTAGCTGGGCAACATTACTTTTAAAGGAATAAAATCACCCGCATACACACAGTAGAGGCGTGTGCACTACAGCGATGCGATATCGTGGATGCGGCATCCTTAATCAATGCTTCGGTCACGCTATCACAAGTGAACTGCCACCCTACAAATCATAGTCAAGAAACCTGTTATCAGCAAAAAGTACTGATGTGCCTCTGATAAACATGAAATATGACATGTACATGCTTTACAGAACTGAGAAAAAAAAAAGGGACACCCCTTTTCAAGTACTACACTTCACAAACTAAAGGTTCATTCACACCGGCGATTGCGTCGCAAAGATAGCTTTAGTTTGAATGCCAGTGTTTTGGGTCTGTTGCTCATGACTCAATCTTTCAGCTCTATGAACGGAGTTGCAAAGCTGCTGAACCAATCAACGGCACAAGAACAGGATGCCGATCTACGCTGACACTTAATTTACGTGGTGATGGCGTGCGAGCAGATGCAAATGGCACCAATTATGAGATATGCCGATGTAGACAACAAGCAAATTTCACTAGCTGGTGTGAGCATCGGTTGCTGTGAGCCACTCCTTAGTCGCCACTTGTTGTCGGTCATGCAAACTCTATCAATCATTGGTGTGAATGCACCCTAACATTTCCAATCATGAATCAGTACCAACTGTTAACATGGATCAATACCAAAATGCCCAGTATACTATTCTCCAATCACACAGAGAACTGGTTTTCATAATCCTTGAAGTCAATGTAAGACAAGTAAGCTAGCACCAAAATTCTGAGCTCATCCCATAAAGCAATTACAGATTGCAGAAGAGAAAATACAGAGCCAGGCATTGAGCGCAAAAGACAGAACTAAAAGATATGCGATCATATAGCATGTGCTGTGATAGAGAAGTGTTCCCGTGATGTCGCATTCATAGAAGTCGTCCCAGGACATGGCATTAGAGGTACAACCGGGTCTTGCTGAAAACTACGATTGGGAGATTCTGACGAAGACCATCATGATGCTGAACCTGCGGTGTGACAGCCAAGGATGCCTTATCAATAAAACTATTCTGTTTACACGGGCAGGTATAATGAAAAAACACAGACGGGCAGACTCACCAGGTCAAACCAACGGCAGAGATGACCGTACTTCTCCTTCTCCTTAAATGTCAGCGACAACTACAAGAGAAGGCAGAGAAACCACAATGACGAAAAACGGCTAACAGTGCACTCAAACACATCAAGATGGGTTTGCAACAGCTGTTTTAGAATAACAATCCAAGGGATTTTGGAGGAGTACTTGCACATATTTTTGAAGTAGTAGAAATTATAATACATGTCACTTGCAGGTAAACGCATGACACTCAACATGTATGAAAATTGGCAAACACTTATAAGATGTTTTGATATCAAAGTAGGTCTTGGTATACGGACCTGATGTCACAGACAGTACGATGACGTCACGATGCAGAGCAAAGTTTGCCAACCCTGTGTAGCAATAATGCTAGGTAATGATGCTGTTGCTCATTTAACCAGTACAGTAGACTTCCGTTAATTTGACTCCGATTAGTTCTATCCCGACCTAAGGTCCGGGCCGGCGCCCGTACATTTATGTATGGGTGCTTTATGGCCCAACTCCGTTATTTCGATTTAGGGCCCAAACTTCTGTTACTTTGATCTCAAAATTGGCCTTCACTGGATAACTTTGAACTTGACTGGTCAGCTTCACCGCAATGAAGTCGTAGTAAGAGGTGAAGCGTAAGCAATTTATTGCGGTGAAGCATACCAGGAATGGAAAGGGCCACTGTCACGGGACATTGTATGTGTTCCTTAATTATACAGGCACGCACGCGCCGTCTCCGGTCACAGTACGAGCACCTAGACGCCTAATAAGCATACTGGGAACCATTCATAGCTGTTTCTGACGCTGTGGCGATTTGAGCCCTCGTTTGCGCCACCATACGTGTGTCGTATATGACACTATTAACAGGGCCTAATACGTGTTCCTTGATTATACACCGCACGCACGCACTGTGCATTAGGAAGCGGAGAAAAATCATCTGTGCTTTGGAAATCCAGCGAAAAGGAAGGCAATAAAATATGAAAAAAAAAAGAACTCCGAAAGTCGAGGGGACGTTGAAAGCCAACAAAAGAGCGGGGGTCTTATCTAAAGCTTTGAAGGTCTGCCAGTGAACTTATTAGGCGTCTCAGTGCTCGTACTGTGACCGGAGACAGTGCATGTGCGTGCGTAAATTAAGGAACATGTGCTATGTCCCGTAACAGTGGCACCTTTCCACAATTGGTATGCTTAGCCACGTAATACAGCTGTATTGCTGGCGAAGCTAATTTTAAAGGCAAATACTGCCGAGTGAATCAGCATTCTTTCTGCCTTTTCTTTATTTCAGAAGCTGTCCCGTCAGGATCGAATCAACGGAAGTGGACTGTACTAAACAAGAGTGCTGCGCATGTTTTGGCAGTCATAGTGGCTTCAGAAATGGAGTAAGCCAGTGTACTGTGAAGCCATTAAGCATTAAGCACCTTTCGGGTACTGAAAACGAAACTGGTTCACAGAAACCGGTATATTATAGTTCATTGTTTAACGTGCTCTGATACTTATGGGCATTCTTTTAGGAGTGTGAAAATAGCGATTTTTGAGACTGAATGAAATACGAATCGAGTAACACCAGAAGCGAACCGAATCGAATAGATATCGAATAATGAATAGCTGTTATCTGAGTTCATATAAAACAATGTTCACATTCTAGTATTCTTAAAGTCAGCAAGTTCCCGTTATGACAAAGTACGTTAAGAAGTGTTGTTTATCAAAAGCACAAATGGAGCATTAGGAGCATGCACAGGACTCTTCAAATAGTGCTAGTGATCGCTGTATAGCCTGTAAAGTACAGCTACCTAAGCGATGTAGCCTAACCCCCTATGCAAGTTCTCTTGTTTCATGTCTATACTATGCCCATGGGGGTGGAAACAAATCGTACTTTTGCTCCAATTTTATGTTTAATTGCATGCAGTTGACGTTTTGAAATATTCGGAAAGTGTTCCGAAAAATATTTGCACTTACGAATAGTGAGTATTCGTTTCGAAGACTGAATCGAATAGGACACTATTTGATTCGTTATTCAAAAGTTTCGAACTTCACACACCCCTAGCGTTTTTTGTAGTGTTTAGAAGGTTTGCACTGTAATTTATTGCAAAAAAAAAAAAAAATTCCCCACCCAGAAGCAGCAGCAAAAAACTTTTGCTCACATGTAGTAAGTCTACAGTGCAAGGAAGCAGGACTAAATAGAGCTGACACAGTACCAGCGCTGGTGTCATGAATCACCAAGCCCAGACCTACAGCTTGATCTAATTATACAGTTCGAATGTCACAGAAATTTAGTGCCATTTGGTAGCAAGGAACACAGAGAGCTTCCAAACAGCAAGATATGGGGACAGTAGTCACTACCAATATTTCAAAAATGAAGTGTTCATAAGCAATGCTCGTAACACAAGTAGGCATGTGTGCCTGCCTTGTGACTGGGGAGCAGACAAAATTATAAACATTTGAGAAACACATCAGATGAAGTTTATGGAAGCACTCCCTCACAAAGCATCCCCCGACTAACAGATGAAACAACCGTGATGAAGGGCCAAATTATGACAAAACGTAACTTTGAGCTTTCACTTATACAAAAGAATTTTGTGTTGCGATGTGAGAAAGAGCACTCGAGCGGCACTGAATAAAAGATAAATTTGAGAGATCAATATGTGGAAGCTAAAGTTTAGGATTTATGTCTCTAGATAACTAATCAAAGATTTGGGAATCAAAGGATCAAGTGGTAGTGACAGTAAGATACTAGTACACTGCATTAAAGAAAAGATATGCTCCCGGGAATGAAGATGACCCTCGATGTGCAACAAACGATGGCACAAGGGTGAACTTTTGAAAAGTGGAACACGATGCACTGCGACTGAGTTACACACACAATTTTGCCATGACTCTTGATTTAAAGGGGCCCTGAACCACCCCTGGGCTTGGTGAAATAACATAGTCCGTGGGTAGCATATGCTGCTGTGAACATCTCAGCCTGAGGTTTGCTGTCATATGCAGTGCGTGGAGCTCGCAAGTGGAGCGCGAAGTCACCTTTCTCTCAAATGCTCTCTTTACAACAGAAGCAATGATCCTCACTCTTTTCTGCGCGCTTTATTGCGTAATAAAGTGCATTACCATACGGTGGCTCCTATTGGTCGCTGCGGTCGGCTACACCAGGGGGTGATGCCACGAGTCCACTGGCTAAGCGTACTGCGGCTCGCTGAGGACAACCGCGTTTGGCGTACGTTTAGCGCGCCGTAGGCACCAAAATCGGAAGTCGTGGCGTCTACGTTAACATCCAACATGAAATTTGAACTGCGCGCCATGGTGACATTTCGAAGCCGGAGCGCTGTGGCCAAGCCCCACCCCACCGTAGCCTTCGCATTGCAAGGCATTGAAGAAGGAACGGGGACACAGCGGAGGCCGTGTTTGATTGCCAATAACTCCGCTTCTGCTTAACGAATTGAAGTACTTTTCGCGGCAAAGTATTTCTGAAATAGCCTATTTTCACTTCAAATGCCTTTCTCCACTTGAATAAAAAGTGGTTCAGGGCCCCTTTAAACCTACGATGCCAGTAACTGCCAAAGTGTTTACTGAGAATCAAGTGACGAGAAGACAAAATACCGAAGACTTACAACAGTGGGATGGAGACTGTAGTAGAGAAAAACATCAGCCAGAGTCAGTGAAATGCCCACAAAGAAACATCGGTCCGCTAGGTAACTGTCCAGCTCCTGAAATGTTCAAGCAAAGCAAAGCATTAAAATGACACTAAAGAAAGAAAGAAAAAAAAAAAAATGATACCGTTTACACTTATAAAGCATTCTTTGAAAACAGTATTTTACTTAAGTTTGCAGTAAATGGTTGAATATTTACAAGAGAAAATGAATGTCAGAGTTGTATTTCTTGAATTTCGCGCTGAAATCCAAGCATTGGAAGCGCAGTGTGACATCACTTATTTAAAGGTATTTTCTTGTATTTCAGCCGTTATGGTGCAGCAATAGTTCCCCAAACTTGATATGTTCAGTCTTTAGCTGTTTTACAGCAGAATGCAGTCAATCGTTACTGACAAAAATTTAACTAGGCATGAGCAGAAGCCGTCAAAATCCATGGCATTATGGCTGGGTGGTGCGGGAACTTCAAGGCGGTGTCATCGCCCCTTTCTAGCTTACCAAGCCTCTTCTCAACATAACAGTGGATTTTTTTTTTGGTATTGTAGAAGGATAATTCACTAACACAGTTCAAATCTATTTTTCTATTTAGTGTATCTTTAGGCTTTACGCCATAGGCAAGCTGCAAAGTCAGATGAATTCGTGAAGAGGTGCTGATATTTTCTCACCCTGCCCTTGGTAAAAACATAACTACAGAATGACACAGGCCTAATGTAGTTTTTCCTTCTCTGCAGTTGGGTACACCCCCAATCAAAACACATCCCTACCAGTGACGCGCAACTTGTGAATGCCTGTCTTAGTTGCACTACATCCTCGTGCGATCCCTTGTACATTCTAACACACATTACTTTCAGTCATGGAGGAAGGAAAGCGTAGGAGAGGCCCCAGCCAGCATGGACGTGTTGGAGAAAGTGTGGCGGAAGTCGCATGTGGTTTTAGCAAAGGAGCAGTGGGACTGGTACCCCAAACGTCAACGTTGCTATAGCAACCATGCTCCTGAATCTCTTGCTGCTGCTCTCGGCCTCTGAATAGTGAGATATGATTTTCCCACCTGCGTCTTTTTCGCAGCACCTTTTTTTGCGAGAAAAGCTGACTTTGGAGTGTGGTGCGTAAGCTTGAAAGTTGCGTTTTGGGTCTGTGTGTATGAGTGTCAGCCAGCAAGAGACATTCAAGCAATCACGGTGTGGGTCTTGTCGTCTTCTTCAGCGTGCCACGGAAAAATACAGGAGCGCATCTGCTTCACTAAAACTGTCAAAGAAGTTTCGTAGGCTTTGTTCTGGCGCGCGTCAGCAGCGCACACTTCCGGCAGCTCGTAGCAATGCAAGTTCAAAGCTTGCGCCTATCTGCTTTGGCGAGCTGATTGGAGGTGCAAAGGGAGATGGCACACCAACATGGTTGCACTTCTGGCTTCAAAAACGTGACGACAGGGCCTGTCCTATTTTGTTTCTTTCCTCCATGCTTTCAGTCCCTTTCAAAATTAACTCCCAAGCGATTACGTAACATACTCATCGCAGTCATAAAGTCAGACGCGTGCAGAGCTGCATGGAAGTAGCTTGATCACAATACTGCTGTCAGCGTTTGCCAAGATTGACACTAATTTGATCAAGCCCATTGTGTTGTCCCTGAAGATGAAAAGCACCCATGAAGTATGCTTGGAATATCATAAGTATGCATTAAAATCCAAAATGTAGCATCGACATTCCAACCTACCATGCATTGCTATACCTTCATCTGTGTTTATGCCAATAAAAACACAATGACAAGGGTCACGAGGAGATGGTTACTTTCTACACATACATGTGGATATACGAGGTCTGTTAGAAAAATATCTGACCTTATTTTTTTTTTTTTGCAAACACCTGATGCATATGAAACAAGCGCTTTTGCATCAGCCGCGCTTGAACCTTCGTGCACATGCGCAAATTTTTTCCCGCCTGCCGATAACGTCAGTTGCTGGGAGTGAGGTAGTGCTTGAGGTAGAGTTTGAGTGAGGTAGTGCGCAGTGCTCTCGTCGGTTTGTTTATTGCAAGGAAAATGACAGAGCGACTAGAGCAGCGCTACTGCATCAAATTTTGCCAGAAACTGGGCGACAGCCAAGTGGAAACCATTCGGAAGATTCAGACGGCTTTCGGTGACGATGCTATGAGCAGCACACAGATTAAGGAGTGGTACAACCGGTTTAAAGACGGTCGCACATCGGTGGAGAGCGAGCCACGCTACGGTCGGCCATCAACATGCCGAAATGACCAGGTCATTGCCGAAGTGAACGCTGTGGTGATGCGGGACCGTCGTGTGACTACCCGAGAAATTGCGGAAGAGGTGGGCATCAGCACTTTTTCTGCACATTCCATTATGACCGAAGATTTGGCCATGAAGAGAGTTGCGGCGAAATTCGTGCTGAAGCTGCTCACTGTGGAGCAAAAGCAACTTCGTGTTGAAGTCTCACAGGACATGCTGGATTCCACAAACAGTGACCCCGACTTCATGAATGCCATAATCACTGGTGACGAGTCTTGGGTGTACGGATACGACCCGGAAACCAAATCCCAGTCGTCACAGTGGAAGCATTCCTCATCACCAAGACCAAAGAAGGGGGCCCGCCAAGTGCGCAGCCACGTCAAAGTGATGCTGACTGCTTTCTTTGACTCCCGCGGTGTAGTACACCACGAGTACGCACCACAGGGTCAAACAATCACCAAAGAGTACTGCAGGGATGTCCCCCATCGCCTACGTGATGCTGTGCGGCGCAAGAGACCGGAGTTGTGGTCAACAGGAAATTGGCGCATCCATCACGACAATGCTCCTGCACATTCCTCACACTTGATTCAGACTTTTTTGGCGAAAAACCAGACTCCTGTAGTTCAACAGGCTCCTTACTCTACTGATATGGCCCCCTGCGACTTCTGGCTGTTTCCCAAAATCAAGAGGCTATTGAAAGGAGCTGCGATTTCAGAGAAGAGAGGACATTATGGCTGCAATGACAGCTGAGCTAAACTCCATTCCAAAAGAGGCCTTCTCGGAATGCTTCCAACAATGGCAGCACCTGCTGGGAGAAGTGTGTGGAGTCCCAAGGAGACTACTTTGAGGGTGATTAGGTTTCCAACGCTCCAGTTATGCCAGTTTTTTTTCTTCGGCCATAGGTCGGATACTTTTCTAGCAGACATCGTATATGCTGCCTTGCGTATCTAATTATGGCATTGAAACAAAAAGTGTTTTTCACGTTAGTAACATACCGGTTGGTAATAAAAACCCAATTTAAAAGGCATTATGTCCTCAAGGGTTTGAGGACGATGTACGAGGGTGTACCCAAAAGTAAGCTATGTATTTATTTTTTACGAAACAACCTTATCACCTTCAAAGTTCTCTCCATTACACTTAATACATTTGTCCAATCTGTGATTCCATTCTTCGAAACATTTTTCAAACTGTTTGTGAAGTTTAGTCATGGAACATTCATGCAACAACAGCTGAAATTTCAGTCACTGTTGTACATTGGTTCTGTGAGTTGGTGGCGCTGCTACGGTTAGGTCTGAATAATGGAGCGAGTCTGAAAAAACAGGCTCTCAAAATCAGTCAAAGACTGTACCTGTATATTCCTTAGAAATCAGTGTTACACTAAATGAACTCAGTTCTGCCCTAAATTGGACGCAAATAAGAAACAGTAGAATTAATGGTGTCCACAGAACATTTATAAAAACAAGCTTTAAAAATTGGGCATTTTACAACAAAATCGTAAAAGTTGGCACTTATGCAGATGTGCTGCAGAAAGATAAAACCATGTGGAAGCTATACTTGCAAACAACTTTCTGTGGCAATGCAGGGAAAGCTACAGGGCAGAGCTTCTGCACACGTGTATTAATGTGCCAGGTAGTCTGGCACAGCTAGACAGTTTCGGTTTCTCGCGGTACTGGCTCAGCATAGCTTGCTACTTCCGAGTTTAGCGTTCGCCAAAACGTGGAATAGGAAAGTTAATAGATAAAGTTCCAAGTTTAACACTGAGTGGTGTATTTATGTCTTATTTTAATATACAGTAGAATGCCGTTGAAACGTTTTTCCAGGGACCTCGAAAAAAAAAAAAAAAATGTAACAGCTGAGAAAACGTAGCTGTGAGGAGGGCCACCAATCACCACAGCTATGTCAGAAACAGCTTTGAATGGCTACCAGTACAGTTATTAGACATCTCAGCACTCATATCATGACCGAGGACGGTGCGTGCGTGTATGATTAAGGGACATGTACAATGTTTCACGACAGTGGCCCCTTTCAACTCCTAATATGCTTGACCACAATATATATTACTTATGATTCACTGCATAACACGGCTACACTGAGGAGAGAACCAGCGATTATACTACTTGCATAAGACCCTTGCCTGCTCCAAAATAGATGTAACGCTGCACTCGGTAGATCTGGCCAAGTGTGCGTGGTTCCCTGTAGGCTAAACTGATGCACACTTCGCTTTGGGTGCTTCGCCAGCTGCTCTGTGCACATGTGCAGCGCCTGGCTTGTGCAACTTTGGTTGCTTATTGCAAACTGTGGTCGCTGACTGCAAACTTTGGTAGCTTACTGCAACCTCTGGTAGCTTACTGCAAATTTGACAGCTTACCGAAAACTTTGGTCAATTGTTACAACGTGCCGGTTGCTTGTTGCAATGCACCAATCACTTGTTGCAACATACAAGTTAGCTGCACCGATAAATTTACGTGACCACCATGTTCAAACGCAATGTAAGATGCAGGAACATTACAGATTGGCAACATATCAAGGTGGAACATAATACATGGAATTCAATGGGAGTTATGTCTGGACCGCGAAAACCCGACGTAGCAGCCGGGAAAATGCAGCAGCGAGGAATGCATCAACGAGGTTCCACTTATAAGTGCTGCAGTAAACAGAATGACTATGTTTTCTGTTCCGCAGCTTAAACAAACGCCAATGGAGACTGTGGGACTACATTAAAGAGCACTGTCCCATGTGCACACTTTGTCTCCATGGCTTTCCCTTCACAGTCACAGATAGTTGCCCGCAAGTACATACATAGGTGATGCAGATATAGTTGGGGGAGACAGAGAGAGAGAGACACTTTATTTCACGACTCTTAGTCAGAATTGTCGCTGTTGGAGTTACAGGTCTTGATGTTGAGTTCATTTGTTGGATTCTGATAATGTGTTTGATGTGGACCACCAGCAGTGGCATCGTGTAGGGCACAGCCCTTGCGGTGGAGCGGTCCCGCTCTCCCAGGTGTAGGGGAAGGGAGGGAGAGATTTTTCGAGCAAATTAAAAAGTGTGGAAGAGAGAGTGCTCTGGGGTATTCCCAGCAAGTGTGGAGTGCGCTGGGGTATTTGTCACATACTGGGCACGCTCGCGTGCCAGGTCTGTAGGCGGGAGAGAGCAGCTATGGGCGTCATTCGCAATGAGACGGAAAAGATGAGTAGAGGAAAAGGGGGACGAAAACAATACACTCTTAACATTTTCACTCGTGTCATCTTCCACAAATCCTCCCACGAATATCTTCCTTGTAAGGCACAGCACTCAACCCAAACTGTTCTTTAGGTTTTAGGAAAAGAGTTTCAGAGATCCTTTAGTGAACTACCTTCCAGGTATAACGATGCTGCATACATCCTGCCCTTCATTTTTTGTCATGCTCCATCTCACATCCTGCTGCTTTCCTAATGCGACTCTTTACCAGTTTGTCTAAGTTATATCGCCAATGAATTATGCTTTCAGTACAGTTATAAACGAAGGGTATCAGTGCAGTTGACAAGAAACAAATTACACCTTTCACTTTGTCCACACATGAAGCGAGTGATAGAATATAAAAGCGAAAGGTTAGTAGAGCTTCACCGGCTTTATGATGAGAGACTGATAAACAGAGCAATGCCTCAGCCTAGGAAAAGGGCAAGAATATGCAAATTCAACACTGTGATTAGTATATTTATTACGGGCGCTGTCAGAAAGTGAAGTACTTTGTAAAGCCACATGCTCTACTGCTTTATTCTGGTTCAATCTTTATTTGCCATGAACAGAGGGAGAGCAATGAGTTCCTGCACACAGGGTCTTCGGTTCAAATCCCCATCCAAGAAACTACAAATTTCAGGCACTTTCAGTGGTGCCTAAATTTGAGTCAGGTAGTTATGCTACTCCAGGTGCAAGCACATTACAAAGGCTCCACTGAGATTAAAAGAAGCACTCCCTCACCAGAATAGGAATCGATTACGCTGGTGATAGGGCGTAACTGGTGGCTACCTCCGTCATGAATCTCGCCTATCACAGCAAATAAGTGTGGCTGATATTGTAGACGAAATTAAGATGAAGCGTAGTTCGGTAGTTCATGTGGTGTGTAGCACAATTAACTGGTGATCTATTAAAGTTACCGAATGGGTGCAGTCGTGGACAGCAGATAACTAGGTGGTGTGATGAGATTATGAAATTTGCAGGCATAGTCAGTTCACAAGCAAAAAACTGTTTGAAGCAAAGAAAAATGGAGAATATAATGTGTAGAGAGACAGCCATACCTGTAGTATACTGTGAGCAGTGTCTGACGAGAGTGTCCCATGTTCACAGCGGATGGCCACATATTCGAGCCACTGCTGGATGAGAGCTCGCTCCTGGGCATCTTTTCCTGCAGTGAACGTGACCGTAACGTTATCAGCGAAAATGATAAACACACATCTGACAACGGTGAATGAGCATGTTCACACACAAGATCAGTTGATGTGAAAATAACAAGAGTATGTGCTTAACAGAAATACAACCAGGACTTTCCTTTCTTACCGTAGTATCTCATGGATCTCATACATTTTCACTGCATTTAATTAGAGAAAATTAGTGGCTTTCGTGAAATGTCTAACTATTTTTCGAATATGACAGCATGCCGACGTGTTGCATTTTGGCATGTCGCTGTTGAAAAGTGTAGAAAAAAGAAAAGCAACTGTGAACAGATTGAACTGCAAGATTTCGTACCTTTCAGAGCATATACTCGTCTGTAAGGTTAAAAATTTCTGTGTTACTTAAAAGTGATGGCAGCAGTAATCACTGTGGCATAATCTGTGCTTTTTCTTACGTGCATGTAAATGCCTCTGTGAGATATGAGCCTTCAAAAAAAGAAGAAAAAAAAAAGTGCGCCACAAGTTAACACAACAGCCCGCTCAATGCAGTAACAGACCGATGCATTTACCTTCCTATCCTATTTACACCTTTCCACAACACAAGAAAATGATGCACCATTATGCAGAAAAAGGATACGTACGAGTGAATGACGAATGAAATGCCGAAATTCCACTACACAGAGCAGGTACTCGTGAGCATGTAGCCATTAAACCATAAAACAATGTCGGGGAGGCCAACAACTGTTCCTAAGACCAAGCGTTGACATGCAGTGTGTCACTGTACACATGAGCTTTATGTGTCATATTGTAATCGATTACCCTTGACAGTTTCACCCCTCACTTCACAAGACTAAAAGTGAAAAAAGATCCGGCTAACTTAATGTCGGCATGCTTGCGAACTGCAGCACCCAGCAACAGAATGTTTCAAATCCTGTCATAGGTTACTCATGCTAACCTTTTTTTAGGTGAGTGTATAAGGCTCCGAAGTTGCACAGAATGTATTCTACCTCTGTTGTTACAAATCGTTTGCCTGTAAAAGACATGTCAATTCCTTCAAGGAGAACTTGCTCTTGGCCTAGTTGGTTCTTGCTTAGTGATATAATTGCTGCAAGAGGCACACACACAAAAGGCAAAGGAAACACACACGGAAATGCAACAGCCGCCTGCTGTTGTCGGATGTGTCTTTCCTTTGCCTTTCGTGTGTGTGCCTGTTGCGGCAATTATGCCACTCCCGCTTCAAGAAGACCCATAATTTTTGGGGTCTCTTCATGGTGCTCAACAAATTTAACTACGTCGGAACCATCCTTGCATGTTTTGGATTGCAATAAGAGAAATGTTGAAAGAAAAGTGCAAGAGCTTTCGCAAACAGGAGTGCATTCACTGAAAAAAATAGAGATGTGTTGGCCACTAATTATTTTTCCATTAAAGTGAAAAACATTTGGGAATTAAAGACTCAATCTAAGATATCTCGAAAAAATCCTTCTTACTGATTTCAACTTGCGTGATCCATGGGGTTTTCTTCAACAAGGCTGTAGTGATATACATCCCTTCTATGAACACCAAAGGCAAGATCTATAATTTGAACATTAGCTTCCAAAAGTTTTAATCAGGAGTCCCTAGATCATCTTTTTGCAACTGAGAACTCACTAAATGCATACTTCTTGAAAAATGCAGAAAAATAAAGCTCATTTGTTCGTCCTGAACTGCTGACGACATGTAATAGCTACCAATCTAAGCAAACTGCTCGTGATATTTATTATGTAAGTGATACCAAAACCATGCAATGTCCTGGCTTGGCAATGTAACAATGAATTAGCCATTTAGAACTGTAAAAATTGAGATAAATGAAAATATGTTTGCATGTAGTCAAGGGTTAAACATAAAACCTGTCTGGTCAGGTGTTATTGCAAAGAAATTATTGTGGTTTTCTTCAAACTGCTTCCAAGTGAAGCAAGGCTTGTACTTTTGAGCGAGTTCTACTGAACTTAAGATGCTGCGGCACACTCGGCACATCTGTGTTTCCTCGTATGAACTCTACTAAGCCTTCCACAGTGCCAGTGGAGACTTGAGAGGTAAACCAGAAAGGAGTGAATCGAATTAACGGGGCACTTCAGAGAAAAATTATTTGACCTGTGTGAGTAAATTACCTTTCCACATTGCAAAGGAACCCACTTTTACTATGAGGGGGAGCTTGGTAAGCAAGAAAAGACGCAAAACTGAAAGACGGGTGGCAACGTCGCGTCGAAGTTACCGCACCCGCTCGCCGTGGCATCATGGACTTTGACAGCGTCTAATTGGGACTGCTTAATTGTTTATCAATAGAAATTGACTAAATTGTATTTAAGAATAGCCAAAGCCTGAACTTGGTGATTTCGGAGAACTTTTGATGTGCGACAATGGCCAAAATGCAAGAAAATACTTTGAAATCCACGATGTCACACTGTCGTTCCAGCCCCGCTGTTATGGCATGAAGGTTTCATTCCATTTATTTACCCTATGGGTCCGGACCCTGGGCATTACATAGGCCGGGATGACTACAGGATATCTTTTAACACAACTAGTAACAATATCAAAACAGGCAGAAAGCAGCAGGAAAGCATACGAAATTGAAATTTTTAGGGAATACAATTTAGTAGTGGCACAAAGTAATAATTTTAGAATACAATACAAAATGATACAATACAAATACTAACATGCATTAAACACAAGATAATAATACAAAGCAGTACAAAAGCACAAACTGGGTAACAAAGCAAAGGAAAAAAAAAAAAGTTTGGCCTGCCTTTTCTCCTTTCTGTAATCAATCTCTTTCCTCAAAATTAATGAACATATGTTTTAGAAGAATATTTTGTCAGTTAAACTGATCTACTTTTTCTCTTCAATTTCCCTTCAACATGCCACTTTTCACTGTCTCATATGTGCACAGACATGGTTGCTACAGCGACTGACGGCACACATATTCCTATAGCAAAAACTGAAAGATGGGGTCTGAAGCAGTGCTGGTAGCAGTAAAGCAAATACTTGTTTGCTTCACTACAATGTCTAAAATTAATATAACCAAGCTCAATATTGTAGTGACTACAATAATGTTCTGTCATGACGTGACATCACCTTTAGATGGAAGCAAATTCCAGAGAGTGAATCGAATGCTGCTGCACCAAATATTGCACCAGATGTTGAAAAATCACCTTGCTGTTATTCCACTTTAATTTGTTGATCAAACCAGCGGAAGGCAATCATAATAAACTGCAGTGCCTATTCATTAGCTCCATATCTGCGTCTATTTTCGTCACAAACATGAAATGTAATGAATATTTATTTTTCTTTACTTGAGCTGCACGCACATTATGCAATCAATGAAGCTCAGTGGATAAAAAAAAAATGGCAAGCATTTTTTATTGTTTAAAAGCTGGTAATTCTTTCACTTGAATTCACACAATTTTTGTATTTGTTTTATATGGGACATCCAGTTAACGCGACACATTCTCGAACAGCACATAACGCGAAGGCCACATCCGCCGGCCCTCCCGGCGGTGTAGATTGCCGTATTCATACTCGAAAGTCGACGGAACTGAAACACCTTACCGAGGACGGTCCGTCCTTTCTCGGACTGCTCGGCGATGTACCGTCCGATCGGCGCGCATCCTGTGAGTTCGAGCCCAGAGTCCACCTTCACCGTAGGAACCTGCAAATTTCGTCGCACTGTAAAGTACGTCTCAAGACCTACAGAGCTGTTTACCACCCAAGATCATAGCTCCTTTACGCGTGCAGTTCATCGATCGCATTGAGAATACATCGAAAGCCGGCACCCACTTCGACATGACATGTCAGAGGCGCTGTTCTGCGTAGTACGCATGTCTACGTGGAGTGAGTTTCCCTCCCGGCCATGACATAAGCGCTGACAAAAACAACAAAAACAATGAATGGAGAGTGGGGTTACCAGATGTACGGCGTAGTTCGTTCATACGCCCCATCCAACTTGACGTCTCTGTGGAGTGCACCGTTCATATGACATCACAGAATCGGCAGCGTGTGTAAGCAAAGCAAGCGCTCTGTGACGCCGAAAGAAAAGTTCCGTGTCGGGGAAACAACCGGCGTGAACACGTAAACACATATGGCAAAACGCGTTGGGTTTTGTGTCCGCGAAGTCGAAGTAGGCGGTTCGAAATGCGGATCGAAGCAGAAGGACTGAACTGCCGCTCACCTTCTCTTTGAACTGGATATTTACACTGTCCGCAGAAACATTCATGAAATCGAGAAAATGCTTTATGTGGGCTACCATCTTGGACACCGGGCGCGTTGATGCTAACGCTGACGTTTGTTTTTGCTGAAACAGCGCGAGTTGCGATAGCATTACCCATGAAGAGTTAAATTTTTGTGATTGACTTGTATATTGTTACTACTGCAAAAATTTAAAAGAATATTGCACGGTAATACGTAATATTTAAGCGACCAGTCAATTTGACATCTTGAAAAAGCACCGTAACCATGGCAACAAACTTTACAAATGGTAGCAATCGCAAAGGGGGGCTCGAAAGGAGCTGGGAGGAGCAGCGCGTCTTTTGTACATAAATGAAGTCTTTAAATAAATACACTGCCATATAATTGTCGGGTGTTCCAGTGAATATTTGGTGGTCGTGCAGCGCTGAAATCAAGCACTGTCGGCATGCTTGACCCTGGTATGGTGTTTCACATATGACTTGCATGCATAAGGTGGGACAATCCTAAAGCGTGTTCCAGCAGCCTTATTAATGTCTTTTACTATCGCTTATCTGTACAGTTTGCCGTGTACGGCTTCCATTCTATTCCACGCATCATTGTCATTTGCTGCATCTGAACGAAATCATGTTATCGTTCACCGAAGCCACGTTCACAGCCGTCGTCTAGGTTGTTTTGGCATTGTGCACTGCACGGATAGTCTGTGGAAAATTATTTGTCTTCCAGTGAGAGTAGCAACGAAGGCTTCAAATAAAGAATTACGCTATGCGCTTGACCAGAGCGTTGACTTGGCATCCTCGAGCAATCGTCATTTGCATGCTAGCCTTCGACATACTCTACACATTGTTGTGTTGCATGATTTTACTTTGCTAAAGAAACGGGCTTTTGTTACCGTTTGCATTGTTTTTTTTGTTTTTTTTTCAGTGCAGATACTGTGGCTAGTCGCCGTGGCCGCTCTGTGGGGGTTTTCAGCCCCGCTCTTGCGTCGAGGGGCCAAAGGTGTGGAGGATATCAAACGCCAAGGAGCAGTGAGCCAGTGGCTCGCGGAAGTAAAGTTCCTTGCGACCAGACCGCAGGTGAAGGCCATGACCACACGTTACGTTTCAGCCCACTCGTGAAGAGCACGTATCTGTGGGTGTCAAACGTCCGCAGACTGTTTATTACGCAAGAAATCGTCTGAATGCTGCCCGAGATATATGCTAGCTGTTCGTGGTGGCGTGCACCATAATTATAAACTTGGCTAGAATTATGTACAACAATTTTAAAGGTGCAATCTTTACACAAATATGTGTCAAGATTTAAGAGCTAAGAAGGGAGCAACTACGTAGGACTGACAGCACTATTTATTTCATCCAGTGCAATGTCTTGCTGCTTCAGCTTTACGTTTTTGTAAAGTTGAGCTTGGGCCCGCATCTGTAACCTGGCAGGCAAAAGGACCGCACTCACGTTGACTCTAGTGTGTGTCCCAAAGTGTTCTGATCTATCTTTTATTTTGATAATAGCTCTGAGACCGGCTACTTTGCACCTACTACTGCGGTCTGCACTTGTATTAACAGTCATGTTCAAAGCTTTATGCCAAATTTCTTTAGTTGCTTTTCTCATTATTGTGTGCAGACAGGCAGAGATGCACACTTTACTGGCAACATTACTGGCATTAACAGTGCCACGTTCAAGGCATTGTGACACATTTCAGTATCAATATAGATTGCCTTTCTCGGTGTATGCAAAGAGGGAGAGGTAAAAGAAGGAATGCACTGTGGAATGTCAGTTGACTGACCAAGTACTTCCTGACACAGTTTCCATACTGTCCACTGAAATCTGAAGTTACTGGCATATTTCTGGCATTGCTGGAAGGATGAAAATTATGGCTAGATCGCTTCCTTATAAGCATAAGACCTGTCTTGGCAGTTAAGTGCTGTGGTCATTGGCCAAATGTTTCACATTACCCTGTCAGAGGACAGTGTATTTAGTGTAGAACTACTTCTGTGGCCATTGTTACATTCCCTTGTTTATCTTGCTGCTGAAGTGCAATGTGCTTCTCGTTTTTACTTCTTTCCAGTATGTGATGCCATTCCTAATAAACCAGAGTGGGTCTGCCATTTATGCGCTGGCCCTAGGATCTGCAGGTCAGTGGGGTGGTTCATCGGCACTATAGATTAAGTTCGTTCTCTCTGCTTGTTTGCGAGAGCAGCTTGCCATCCCTTTGGCCATTGAAGTTATCTTTAGCAAAGCAGCAGAGTCTTCATTTTATGTTGCAAACCAAACGCATACCATTCAGACTCTGATGTATGTCCACAGAATATTACGGACACACAAGTGCACGGCCATGCTCCACAGGCAGCTGCTGTCAAGATGTACTAGTGCGTCTTGACAGCAGCTGCAGCCATGCATCGAAGTAAACCTGCGCAGGTGCAGGGATTCCTGGAGGCATGGCTGTCTACTACAATGTTTGGGCATGCCGACAGAAATCTTTACTGTTCTTGACAATGCAGTGCCCAGGGTGGTGAAATTGCCCTCCTCTTACATGTGGTACTCACATGCAAGTCTGGCCTGTCGCGAAGGAGATATGCTACTGAAAGCAAAGTTGAGCCAAAGCAAAGTGTGAGCAAACACGCTCATGTGCTTGAGAATTTTGTCAATTGTCGTTTCTGCATTTTTCCCCTCATTAAAATTCTGAACATGCAGTCTCATGCCCTGTAGCAGTGAGATTAGCTGCCGAGTTACTATGGAGCCTGCTTGTTGTATACCGACAGTTATAACTAAAGTCTCTTACAGGCTCACCTAATTTCTTCAACTGTAGCTAAGTCTGCAAATATATTCATATTAAACTGTCTTCCATCTCTTCATGAATTTTGAAGGTTCCACTTGCGCTGCACATTTGAAGCCAATTTTGCACCGTATGGCATTCCATCATGGTGATCACTTGAGCAGCTGTTTTATTGCATTTCTTCCAGACTTGTCCTTGGCGGTGCCACTTACCAATTCTCTCAACTTCATCTTTGTCACCTTGGCTGGGCGTATTCTGGGCGAAACAACCACTAGTGCTCGTGAGTACCAGCACTTGTGTCGATTGAGGGCTGTGGCTCTTTACACTGACACTTGACTAAAGTAATCTTACACTGGAGATAATTTCTAGCCACTTGAGATGCTGCGTCAGATGCAGTGTACCATTACACTTTCAGCCTGCCATGGTAGCTTTGTGGCTATGGCATTGTGCTGCCAAGCAAGAGGTCATAGATTTTATCTTGGCTACGGTGACCATGTTTCAATGGGGGCTAAAATGTAACAACCTCTTGCGTACTTAAATTTAGTGCACGTTAAAAAAAACGTAGATAGTAAAAATTAATCTGGAGTCCCCACTAAAGCATGCTCCATAATCAGATCGTTAATTTGGCACATAAGGCCCCACAATTTATTTAAGTTTAATCATTACACCTTCATAGTGAAGGTGCAATGAATCAGATGGAAGCAAAACCCTCTTTGAAAGGAACGAACAATGATGCCCCAATTGCCTAAAAGTAGACTTTGCTTGCGAAAACATTTTAAAGGTTGTTGAAGAATTGGGCGGTGCGAGATTGCGAGAAAAAAAAAAAGTTTACTCGCCATCCTGGCCCTGCGAAAGTGGATGTCGAGCCTAGCTGTTGCAGAACCACTACATCTGCTGATGGCTGCATAAAATGTTTTATTATTTTAGAGTGATGGTCGTGATAATTGCTTTGTGATTGCCGTGGTTCCTCGGGAGCCCTAACCTGCATGGCCTACCCTTAGCAGTGCTGCAATCGGGGTGGTTCTGCCAGCGTGGGATTTACGGGAAGTAGACGGATTTGCCTAAACTTCATCCTTCTAGCTTCAAATGGCTTCGTGACTTTGTAAACTCGTCATTTTCAACAAAGTACTGCGTAACAGATAAGTCAACATTATTATAAATGTTCGACGGCAGGATTCGAACACATAACCTCTAGCCTGATACTGAAACCATTATATGCCACGGATGCATGCATCGAGAAGTGGCATAGAACACCCTTATGAATTTCTTGCGGGCTATTCATTGACTATGTGGTTTGGATGCTTGTTTTGTGCTTGTTTATTATTGAAATGAATGCTGTTCTGTATGGTATATGTGTGATTCCAAAGAATGTATGCACTTTTTGCTTCACGTTGCCGAATGCTTAAAGCCTGCTACAGCTATGCCGTGGGTAGGCCCGGTATTGCACTACCTCCGGGATCGGCCCACATTTTTGCTAACAGACGCAGACACGAAAAATGCCGTCCAACGAGAGCCTAACAGCTTCGCTGTAAAAAAATTGCTACTACAAGAAGAAAAAGATTATGATAGTACCTGTGCCGACCTGTCGTGTCGTGTCGATGCTCGCTTCGAGCAAGTTTATTAAGGAAAGTTTGTAAAGCAGGTGAAATTGCAAAGCAACAGCAGAGCTGCGAAAAAAGTCACTGGCAACCTAAATTTGTTGCTTGTCAGTCTTTGGTGCTCCAATCTAGGTGCTGCCTGTGTGCTGCATCTAAATGTAATCATTGTTAATGAAGTGTTTATGTATCCCACAGTGCGTGATCAGAACAAGGTTTAAGAAAAGACGAGTGCTATTTCTTCCAGAGCTTTCTTGCTGCCTTCCTCATCTCAATTTGTACAAACTTTGTTTCTTCTTGTATAAAACAAAATATAACCTAACCTACTAGCCGACGAGTGGCAGCATTTTATTGCCGCAGAGTGAATGGATCTGTTATTTTTTTGGCCTGCCACCGATTGGGAAGACCATTGAGGAGCGGCTGATTCATTCATGAGGGCAAATGCCGTGAGGCGCTACCACCATCTCTAAGAATCGCTGGCCACAGCTGCTGTGGCAAAGACACTCGCCAGTATGGCCATGACAATCCTGGTGCATTTTGCTACGAGTGGCTCTCTGCACGCAGTTTTCCACTAGTGTGGCTGTGCATTTATAGTCCTACCAACAACAGCATCCAGGAAGTTTCGACAGCAAGAATAGCCATGTTTCTAATGCATTATCTGACAAATCACTTAATTCGTGCTATAATTTAGACTGCAATCTTGGAGTTCTTGCACGTGCAAGTTCTGCAACCTGCTACTCTAGTCACGGCCTGTGCAGTCATGCTTAATCCTGGGCATGTACAGCAGGTCCACATCAATATTTTCCAAGATGTTGATTGCAGAACCATAGGTGTCCTTGAGATATAGGTTCCGTAGTCCATAGAAATGTCAGGAGCCACTCTAAATGTGCACCATTGACGAACATTTTCTACTGCATGCGCAAGTGCGATGTCTAGAAAGGCATTTGTTATCTGTTTGAAGCTGCATTTCATTCTGGTGCAGATCAAATAAAACAAAATTGGGCTCCAATCCATGCTGTGAAGGTTTTTGGCCAGCGAAGCTGTGGTATCACCTGATCCGATCGACCAATGTGATGTAGCCTCGAACGATTGAGCTATACACTACATGAAATGATTGACAGCAAGTCAGTTGAGTGTGCTGTACCAAAACTTTATTTCTTTGCACCCATATTGATAACTGCTCCGTGTTCTTCAGGTGTCCTAACTGTACGTGGCTTGCTTTGGGCAGGAACTGCTGCATCCTACCTAGCCTGAGCACAACACTGTTGTGCATATTGGCGTTGCTGTTCTCGTTGCCGCTCATCGTGTTCACGCTGGTCTTCGGGAGTCCTAACTATGCGTGGCCTTGCCATAGCGCTATCACAACACAAAGAAATCAGTTGCTAGGCGGGTTCTTCTTTTACATATGAAAGTGTAGTGACCAGGGTGTCGGAACAAAATGTTTTTCGTTCTGGTTTTAGTTTCGTTCGACTGAAAAAAGTTCCATTCCAATTCTACTCCGGAACCAAAAAAAAAAAAAAAAAATATCCGTAACAGTTCTGGTTCGCATGCTAAAAATTTCGAAGCAAAGTAACAATAAAAATATAGTATTAATGTTTCTCAATAAGTGAATTCTGAATTATGAGATCATGTTCAGTGCCTCAAGTCAAGGCACTGAGCATGATCTCAGAAGCAGCACATTATTGAGTGTACTCGCCATAATCCGAGACCGCTTCTCCGATAAAACGAACACAAACGAAGGATAGAACTTCGGTAACAAAGCTTTGTACCCGTAGAAAACTAAACGATAAGCTCTTAGCGCGCAAGCCCTGGGTTTTGCTACGATGCTGATCTGCTAGTGCACTGAGCGGCAGGCTTAGATTAGTGGAGCGCTCGACCGGCTATTGCTTGTACAATGCCTGCCTGAGATACTCGCTTGCACGGACCCCCGAGATATGCGCCAATTCTGACGTTGGCTGTTTCAGATTGCTGACTTTCCCCTTGAACTGAAAGCCGATCAAGAATATTTCGGTTTCACTCTGAAATAAAATCGTAAATAACGTTTCGGTTATGTTTTCGATCCAGTCAAAAATATTGTTTTGTTTCGTTCCGGCACCCTGGTGCGAGTTGACACCCTGTTCCGTATGCTACAGTTGCAGCTTATACAACCGTAATCTTTACTGGGAAACGAATGTGGCGAAACGCTATGTGCTTCGCATTGTTCGAACACATCTTATCATCTGTCATGTAGTTTTGACGCTTGTTTTGTGCTTTTGTTTATTGAAATGAATACTGGGATGTGTCTTGCATGCATAATTCCAGTGGAGATAGGCAACTTTTGCTTCAATTTGTGGAATGGTTTTCTGTAGACTTAGACAAAGAAATCTTGGGATCCGAGTCATATAGTACAGGGTAGATGATGAAGTGGACCTTTAAACATCTTCGTTTGATTGACCCGACATCAATATTCTCGTTTCCTGCATTCACCATTCCTTTCTCATTATTCATGGACTGTCAGTGATGTATGTACTTGAATCTATACATACCAGAATTACCTTAGTAGTTGTCCTGCACTTGATGGCTAGTTTTCTATGAATACATTTGCATAAAACATGACATGCTGAACAGGGGTCTACAGATAGTCTCCAGCGGCTAAATGTTTTGGAACTGCTGGCCTAAATGGTTATCTGGTTCTGAAATTGAATGCAAATGTTGAACAAAAAGTATCAGACACAAAATTATGTTCGTTTTAATGCATTTTCTCTTTATTTACAGGCACATACATTGGAATGGCCCTTGTGACCACAGGAGTGACACTGTGTGTTGCCGACAAAGCCTGGAACCAAGGTTGACCTTCCTCTCTTCTTTTTTTTTTTATAGCAAGAGCATCGGGGAGCGATCACTTTAGCATCCCAGTGATAGCAGCACATGGATATATCTCTGTGTAGACTGAGGAAAGTGAGATCATCAAGTGATTGGTACATAAGTCAGAAATTATGACTTGCTGGGCTTCTATTTCATTTTTTTTTAATTGCACCTCATATTTAAGTCACCAAACTGGAATATTCAAGTGCTGTGATGTTGCATTGCGTTTCACCTTGTCTGGCTGAGATCATAATTTATTCTGGAATAGAGTGCCTATAGTGTCTTGTCAATGTGCAGTTAGACAATGTACGAAGAGAGCACAGTCTCACTTTCGTGCTAAGGTGTATCGAGTGACCTAAATTAAACATTCCATCAATTTGTCTGCACTTTCTCCACTAGTTCTGACAGGTGAAACAGAGTGTGTAAATGAGTGTGGTGTAGCAACATGTTGTCTTCATGGTGCACCCAATTAGTAGAGTAGAAAAGTTCAGCGACATCCATGCCTCATTGTGTGCTGTCATAAGCCTTTGGGGTGAATGCTATGCATGAATTTTTATTGCCATATTATGTGCTGTATTTACTCCATTGTAACGTGCACCTTATTTTCATGGTGAGAAATGAAAAGCTGTATGGCCCTGACTGTTCACTTACCAGATTTTCACTGTAAGAGAGAAAGTAATTGCAGTTTTTTTTTTCTCAGTTAGAAACACAGTTATTGCATCCAAGTAACAGTGAACTGCACGTTATTCATTGTTGCTATCAGAGGCCTCCTTATCGCTATATCAACAGCCCATCCATAACATCTCATCTTCAGTGCCGTCCAGGGCATTTGAGAAACCCAATTTCATTAAATGCCTTGCAGACCACGGTAGCATAACAAAATTACAAAAGCGGGCTCAAATAGAGTTGCAACTCCTAGAGCTACAGTTGCCGTGTGGATTACAGCAACCTTGAATCCCAGTGATGATAGCATGTCACTATTGCAGTTCTGACAAGAAACTTGATTCCAATGCATACATCGTTTTTTTTTAGTAAGCTTTCAGGAAAAAGTGCACGTTAGAATTGAGTAAATATGGTATTTCATAGATGCAATGAAGAGGGAGCTGTGGAATGATCTTGCTAAGCAGAAAGTGTGATTCACAAGAACTGGGAATGTGTACTTGTAACAGTCCAGCCTGAGAACTTACCTTCTGCTTGGTAAGCTGATTGCATTAATGCAACATTGGTTATGTTTTGGCACCACTGATAAGGAAGCACAGCAGCGCAGTCTTTGCACTGCAAAATGTTTGTGGTGCCTGCACGTTCTGAATTTTCTAAATGAGCAACAGTAAGGTACCAAGAACTCGTTCATTTCCTGCCAATGACAAAACAAGAGTGACCGGGTTTGCGAAGTGTTCTCATGCTGTTACTTTTTCTGAGCTATTGCAGAAAGTGCAGCCAAATCATAGCAGAAACCTGCGAATCC